>NC_139666.1:4004546-4014546 GCF_951799395.1 Argentina silus
CCTCTCTCTCTCTCTCTCTCTCTCTCTCCTTCCCTCTCACTTACTCTCTTTCTCTTTCTCTCACTCCCTCCCCCTCTATCTCTATCTATCAATCCCTCTCTCTCTCTCCCTCCCACTCTTTCTCTCTCTCTAACCTCCCTCGCTCCCTCCCTCCCTCTCTCTCTCTCCCTCACTCACTCCCTCTATCGCTCTCTCTCTCTCCCTCTCTCCCCCTCTCTCTCTCTCTCTCTCTATTCTCAGACTGGGGGTTAGGGTGAGGGGGGGGGGGGGTTGAGGAGGTGGAGGAGAGGACAGCGGAGAGGAGTGAAAAAGATGGGAGAGAGAGAGGAGAGCTGATTAGGAGTGAGAGGAGAGGAGAGACGGGGGGGAGATTGTAAAAGAGGGAAGGAGTGAGAGGAGAGGAGGAGGGGGGAGACTGTAAAAGAGGGAAGGAGTGAGTGAGAGGAGAGGAGAGGAGGAGGAGGGGGGAGACTGTAAGTGACAGCCTGAGCAGCCTCTTTATTTAGCTCAATGAATTATAGATGAATGCTTAAGTGCTAAAGAGAGAGAGAGAGAGAGAGAGAGAGAGAGGGGAGGGGGGGGGGGAGGGAAAGGGGGTACTGGGGTAAAGAGAGGGGTAGAAAGGGATACTGTAGTTGACGACGAGAGAGCGAGGAAGAGAGATGTGGGGAGAAGGGGTGAAAAAAGAGGGGGAGAGAGAGAGGGAGGGAGAGAGAGAGAGGGAGGGAGAGGAAGAGGGGCATGCTATGCAAATGCGACCAGATTCATTACCATTTCAAAACTCGAGCATGAAAAATCGGGAGGGGGGCTGTGTGTGAACCAGATCGAAATAATTTTCGTGCTATGTCTCTCTCTCCCTCTCTCTCCCCACCCCCCCCCCCCCCCCCTCTCTCTCTCTCTCATGTGCTCGCTATCTCTCTCTCGCCCTCTCACAATCCCTCTGTGTTCTCTCCCCCCCCCCCCCCCCCTCTCTCTCTCTCTCTCTCTCTCTCTCTCCTTCTCACAGTCCTTTCACTCTTTTTCAGTTCATCTGTCTTGTCTGTCTCTCTCTCTCTCTCTTTCTTTCTCTTTCTCTCTCTCTCTGTTCATACGTCTGTCCCCACATGCTGCATGCCACATGTTCAATGCGTTCTACACTGCAAGTCCAACTCGCGGCAATTTCCTTTTTTGGTTATCTAGGAAAGAGTCTTGTTGAGGTTATTTTCCAGGGAAAACCCTTCAACCGTTCTTTCAGTTGGATTGAGGCAAAGGTGGTTAAAGTTGCCCATCCAATCTAAGATCAGTTTCCCTCACTTTCGCCCAAGTTTAGGGGCTTGGGGAAGGGTAGCTGATCCTAGGTCTCTCCCACCCAGAAGTATTATGGAACAACAATTATGTACATACACACACACACACACACACACACACCAACACACCCAAACACACACACAACTACTAAACTCAAAGCCCACAGACTTTTGAGGAACACCAACTATGTACACACACACACACACACACACACACACACACATACCATCACAGTCAAACAACTAAACTCAAAAGTCCAAGGACTTCCTAGCACTCAACAGGACTGTACGGCTGCTGCCTCTGCGTCACACACAAGCCCACTGACTCTGCATTCACAAGTTCCCTTCATAGTAAAGGATGGACATGTGAGAGTAGTAGTAGTAGTAGTGTGTGTGGACACACACACACACACACACACACACACACACACACACACACACACACACACACACACACACACACACAGCATGACAACAACGTCCCCCCACACACACACACGCAGTCTTAGTGCCCCTTAAAGCGTGTTGCATCATTCATTGATCTATTGCATTGATATCTACCTCCCCTGTTGATTTATCTAATGTTTGTGTTGAGCATATTACACACACACACACACCACACTACACACACACACACACACACACACACACACACACGTCACACTCCACTACACTACACAAAGCCCACAGACTTCCCTAGCGCTCACAAGACTTACATTGCCTCCGGGTCACACAAAAGCCAAGTGACTCCGCAGTCACAAGTTCATAAGTTGAAAAGCAGCCTTCATCGTAGAGGGCCAGCATGCGGAGGACTTAGTTCTACAGTAGTCAGATTGTTGGATAAACAGCCATGTCATGCTGCTCATTACGGCTCAGGAGTTCCAGCCATCAGTCAAATCATGTGTTAGTCTCATGCTCACTTCAGCTCCAAATGTTTCCATTCATGAAGTACTCAGACAGAGTTCCAAGGAATGTTTTCAAGTCATTACAAAAGTAAACACTGTGATTAGATTTCTGTAATGGGCAAACCGGAACTTATGTGGCTAATGTGTTTGAACATAGCCAAGACATAATGAACATGTTGGTGTCCACTAGCATTTTAGTCATTTTAGTAATGCATACGCTGTATTTGTAGGATGTCTTGACAGTATGAGGTGTTTGATATTTTCTGGCAAACGCTCATTATGAACATTGAGAAATGGCAGTTTTTTTAATTATATGAATACAAATGATATTCTCGTTTGTGTACACGTATAGTATACACACAGCTTACATATTCCAAATGTAAATGTAAAAAACCCCAGCTTAGTTTCAATTGTGTTAGGTGGTGGTAGGGGGGGGATCCGTGTTGTGTGTTCTGCAGCTCCAGCCCGGTGCAGTGTGTGTGGAGCAGCCAGCCCCTCCCTGTGGAGAGTGGAGGAGAGTGGTCCAGAGGACAGGCACCACCGGTCACCTTGACCCCTCTATGGGGCGCCGTGGCCGTCTGCTATCACAGCTAACACCCTGCTCACTGGACCTGTGTGTGTGTGTGTGTGCGCGTGCGTGCGTGTTCGCCTAACCAGTGCGTGCCTGCGCGTGTGCCGGGACATACTCATCAGTTCCTTTCATGTTTGACAATGATGGACCGGCCCTCATCAACGTGCCTGTCGTATGAAGCTAATGGGAAACAGATCAGTCTCTGGCTGGGAACAGAAAGACCGTTTTAGCACCAATTCAGCACCAATTCAGTACCAATTCAGTACCAATTCAGATGAATCTCTGAGGAGGAGAGTATCCGTACAGTGATTTTCAGACTGATTTTTCACAATGAAAGGCCTCCCGCCTGCTGTACATGTGTTTGCGGGGGGGGGGGGCACTGCTGCCCCCCCCGAGTCTTGGTGCCAGCCTCCAGATGGCCCTGGCGGCTCCGGCTCTGTCCACCGCGTTGGCATCTGTGCCCGCGCACGCTGCCAGGCCAAGGGGCGGGAGCCGGCAACCAGCTGCCTCGGTTCTGGTGAACCTTTAAGTGGGGGCCGAGGCGCTGTGGGGGCTGTGGGGGCCGAGGCGGTGTCCGTGCGTTACGTGCGTGCAAACGGCAGACGGACATCAGTCACCGGACGAGGGTTCATGTTTTCAAACGGATCTCCTTGACCTCTCGATGAACTGGCGGTTTTTCTGCTCTCTCTCTCTCTTTCCCTCTCTCATCCCTCTCTTTCTGAGCTCGTAGACTGTATTGATCTCAGCGACCAGCAGAGATTCAGCTCTGAATGGCCTTGCCTCATAATGCCCAATAAAACACCAGTCATTACCTGACGGAGTGGTGGACTACTGGATGGCTACAGACAGGCCGGCTGTAGTACAGGGGGCCGGCTGCAGTACAGGGGGCCAGTGGTTAATAGGTTCATGCCACCATGGCAGCAGTGGTCTACCTCAATGCCGCTGCTGCAGCAGACACAAGATGTTGAAGTGCTGCCGAAAGCCCCCTAGGAGGTGACGAGAGCTGTGAAGGACGTTTGAGAAGAGAAGGTTTGCCGTCTCAGAGAGATTGGCAGAATGAAGTTTATTATAGCAGCTCATGATTTACGGAGATGAAGAGTGGAAATGGTTTAAATAACCTGATATCTTAACGAGGACCAAGCAGCGGGATCAGTAATACTACAGCCATTAGCCTCATGGCTAATGGATAGATGGGCCGGACCCCTCGCCCCGGCAGCCAGGGTCCCTCGCTCACGTTGCTTGTACTCAACAGTTGTTCCACTTCTTCAGCCATCTTTCATCTGCTGAAATCCAAATGGCCTCTTCAAATGGAACGGTAAGGTGTATCCAACACGGCGGAAATTCCTAGTGGCGTTAAAGCAGAATTTTACCCTGTAATCCAGTGAATTAATTGTTTTCATGAGTTAATATTAGACACAGTCAAGGTATCTCACTTTGAATGCCCTGATCAATCCTGATGTTCCAAATTGCCTATTTGAGTCAATTCCTACAACTCCCAAGATTCCCCTCATAGCCAAAGCGGCTGACGTATTTTAACGCAGTATGAGACTTTTTTAGGAACTAAACACAGACCTCGCCTTTTCTGTAGCTGTCATGCAGCTGCACGCGAGATGGTGATAGTTTGAGACGGTCTGCCTTATGGATTGACCATTTAATCACTCACCATACTGTATGGACCGAGAGAGAGAGAGAGAGAGAGAGAAAACAGATGGAGACATTAGAGAGGATAGAAAGACAGAGGTAGAAAGCAAGTGGTATGGACAGAATGATATCACTCTGCAGACATGCCTTAGGTTATGTCCTCCATGTCAACCCAGCCTGCCCCCTGTCAACACACACACACATACACACACACACTTGTTTTTGTCTTCCGGCAGAGCGGGCAATGCCCTAACCTACTTTGTCCGCCTCAGTGGCGTTATCCTGAAAGCAATATCAGGTTGGGCTTTTATTGTCTGTCTGTCTGTCTGTCTGTCTGTCTGTCTGTCTGTCCGTGTGTCTGTGCCCAAAGAGAGAGAGCAAGATGCCAAGCTGTTGGGATTCATACTCCCCCAAACCCTCTCCCGTAGTAGTTGAAATGATGAAGTACTTCTCTTCATGCTGTAATGTATTTACTGAAGAGAGAGCCAAGTGTGCATTACTCTAACTCTCTGTTCTCACATAGGACGTCAGTTCCTACCAACTCAACTTATAACAGTATGCTGTGCTTGTTATTATTGCAATTATGAAATGCTGAGGTCATTATTGATGGTGGTGGGTGTGTGACAATGTCATTTGATCGGTCATGCGACCTTATATTTATTCCCCCCCCGTTTCCCACGACAACCTCATGACTGACGAAGGTCTCTGACCGAAACGTTAAAATTATTAAAACGTTAATTTAACATTAATAAACATTACACAAGCAAGCAGAGAGGAGCCTCTGTTTTCTGCTCCAAAAGAGAGAGCGAGAGAGCGAAAGAGGAAATTAGGTCTGCGTGATACCTGGAATTCTATGACTTCTGATTTACACGATAGAATCCTCAAATATATTCATATATTTTTTTTTACAGAATGTCGATGTATCAAAGCATATGGAGTAGTTGTTTATTGTCAGCTGGCTACCTAGCACTAGCTAACGTTAACTGCTGTTAGCACTAGCACGGGCTAAAGTTAGCAGTCTCTCACTGACAAAAGTGTTTTTTTGTTTTTTCTCCTCACCAGGCATGTCTGCATCCATTTCCTGTCATTTAGTATTCCATTTTACCAAGTTATCAATTTTGAATGGAGGCATCGTCTGATTTTCGGCAGCCGTCTGGCTGTCTGGCAGGGGTTGCCGTAGAGACAGACGTCTGGTGTGTGTGACCTCAGGCGACGCCGTCGTCTGCCTGTGCTCTACAGTAGTTTACAGTACACACACACACACACAGGCGCACGCACACACATACACACACACACACACACACACACAGGATGTGTCCTGTCTGCTCTCTTCACTGTGTGTGTGGAACATGTACATTTGAACACTTAGCAGATGCTTTTATCCAAAGCGGCTTACAAACAAGTACATTTGTAGTAAGTGAGTCATCTATACATCAGTCATCATAAGCAAGCATCTATGCTAGTACCAGGTGCCATTGGCAGCCACAATGCTAAAATTAGATCTACATTGTGTTATTGACAGTAGAGGAAGTGTACAGAAGGGTACAGTAGTGGTGGGTGAAGAGGTCTTTAGGAGGGACAGTTAAGATGTAGCCTGAAGAGACGGGTCTTCAGTCCACGGCGGATGATAGGTAGTGACTGCAGTCCTGACAGCAGTGGGGAGCTCGTTCCACCAGCAAGGCGCCAAGACAATGAAAAGCCGTGACTGAACAGCGCGACTGCTGCATCCTCGTAGAGGCGGCGGTGCCAGGCGGCCAGCCGAGGTCGAAGAGCGGAGTGATCGGGCAGGGTTTTGGGTGCTGACCGTTGCTTGCAAGTAGGGGAGGGGCTGTTCCCTTTACCACCCAGTAGACTAGCACCAGGGTCTTGAATCAGATGCGTCTGCAATATTGCAATATTTGTGCAATATTATTATCGCAAGAGGCCTCGAAATGAGTCTTCAGTTTTTAATAGGAGCTCCAAAGAGTTGTGCTTCACTGTAGAATAGAGCAGCATAGGCCTACTGACACATCCACACAGCCTACTGACACATCCACACAGCCTACTGACACATCCACACAGCCTACTGACACATCCACACAGCCTACTGACACATCCACACAGCCTACTGACACAGAAGAGGAGACTGCTGTCAATGACCCAGAAAAGCCTCTCACATGTCATGTTAAATAGATTGCACTATTGTTTTTTTATATTGAAAATCATATTCATTGCTCTTGCAATGTCTAGCAAAAATGATCGCAATATTATATTTTCTCCATATCGTGTGTGTGCGTGTGTGTTTGTGCATTTAGCGCCCTCCCCCTGAGGTTGTTGCTAAAGTTAGCATACGCAAAATGAGCTCTCTCTCCCCCCCCCATCTCCCACACATCCGAGACAGTTAGCAAGGCTAGCTTTGGGGCACAGGGTCACGCATGAATTGTCCTATTTGATTGAAAGTGCACTGGACCGGGCTAGCTAGCAGGCATATCCCGTAAGCTCTAGCCGCTAACGGCTAATGGCTTACTCTCTGCCCCACTTGAGTGCACGGTCAGAGTGTTTCCATTGAGAGCGAAGGGGGGGAGGGAAAGGAAGGAGGGAGAGTCAGTAAAAATGAATGAGTTGAGCTTGTCAGTGCAGCAGGGTTTTAATAGTGTGGGGGAGCCATTGATGCTTTCAGGCGTTGTTGTTGTTTAGAAGGAAGGCCGGTGGATATGGGTTGAGATGGGCAGAAGGTGTGTAGCGTAAGCTACTCTGCTCGTTAGCACTGTATCAAACGTACACTGCACACACAGGACTGGCTGCCTTCAGGCAAATACTATAGATTGCCATTAGTTTTCTTTGAAGATTTGAAGGTGTGTGTGTGTGTAGTAGTAGTAGGTATACGTGTACTAGTAGGTGCGTGGTAGGCGTGGTATACGTGTACTAGTAGGTGTGTGGTGTATGTGAAGGCATACAAGTGTATTTCTTAATGTATGTGTGTGTGTGCATGCGGGTCTTTGCCTCTGTGAAGTGTCACGCTCTGACACGAGAAGAAACGGCTATTCATCGCTGCAGTTAAAAACCGGGGATAAACAAACAAACAAACAGCGCATCAACTTTGTTTTCAGGAATATGATAATTGCTCCTCCTCCACAATTGAGCCGCTGGCAGTCTTCCAGAAACACTAGTGTGTGTGTGTGTGTGTGTGTGTGTGTGTGTGCGTATGTGCGTATGTGTGTGTGCACTCATGCGCGTGCTAGTGTGTGCGACCAGCACCCCCCCCCCACACACACACCTCTGTAATTTCTGAACCGTCTCTCCGAAAAAAGCCATGGCACACTTGCCTAGCCCACACGTTCCCCGCCAACGGTAGAGTCACCGCCTCATTACTCAAACGTTTCATTTAAAGTTTGCTCTATGTATTATTAACGTCGGCCGCATGAATCAGAGGAGAGCGTATCTCACTGCCGCCTGGCCCCGGTCCACGCCGCGTGTTTCACCGTAATGAAAGGATTGTATATCTGTCTCCGGCTCCTGGCGCAGGCCTACGGTACATACACTTGGCTAACAGAGAGAGAGAGAGTAAGAGAGGTATTATAAATAACATAAATCAATAATAAATGATGCTGTATTTCACATATTTGGAGTCGGGCTGCGAGTCCTGAGGGGAAAGATAAAAAAAAAAAAAGGAAAAAAAAGGGAAAGTCACCCCCCCCCCTTCTCCTCCTCCGCCACCCCCTATCCTCCTGTCATGGAGGAGAATAGGGGGATGAGTGGGAGGGTAGGGAGGGGGGGGGGGGGGTGGGGGTGATGAGAGAGTCTCTCTCAGTCTGAGCAGGAGTTGTCGTTTTCCTCCCGAGCGAAGCGCCGCTTCTTGTTGCGAGCGGACGCCCGCATGACTTATTAATCATCCCTGTCTGCCCGCCTACCACGCACGCTCCTCCACTGTCTGCATCATTACACCGGATGCATTATTTACACACACACACACACACACACACACACACAGCCTCGGCAGGTGTTTCTGCCGGCTCCACACCCCAGAAGCAGCCAGACAGCAGTAGACAGATACACTCTGGAGAGGAGGTAGTCTTTCTCCACAACATGTCACAGAGTTTTGAGAAATGTGATGGATCGTGAATTTGACTAATCAACCCCATACGTTTCCCACTGAGGGAATAGAACACTTTGTCTCTAAGGTGGAAATGAAAACAGATGATATGGTGGTGGTGGTGGTGGTAGAGATGGTGGTGGTGGAGATGGTGATGGTGGTTATAGAGATGGTGGTACTAGAGATGGTGGTGGTGGAGATGGTGGTACTAGAGATGGTGGTGGTAATGGTGGTGGTGATAGAGATGGTGGTGGTGGTGGAGATGGTGGTAGTAGAGATTGTGGTGGCGGTTGTGGAAGTGGTGGAGATGGTGGTGGTGGTGGTGATAGTGTTTGGGGTTTAGGAGGAAAGCAGACTAACATCCTGGGAACTTTCCTACCAGGGCATGTCTTTTTACTGGATGGGAGCGATGTCATGGAATTCCTCCCATTACTGTGTGTGTATGTGTGTGTGTGTGAGTGTGTTTTTATCTGTTAGCAGGGTTTTCCCCTTCTGTTTTGGTCGACTGACAGTCAAAGCCATTAGCTGTTATCAGCTGCATCGTGGTGAAGTTTAAGTAAGCCTCTGACGTCAGGGATGCTAGAGGTCAGAGATAAGAGAAGAACGTGTGCGTGTGGTAACAGACTCTTGCTGAATACCGCAAACACACACACACACACACATACCATCTGGATGTAGAAGTTTGTGTTTTCATGTTTGTGACACACTAGCCTCCTGAGACAGATTGTACCTTTATTAATATGGGAGTCTCCCCCACTCTCCTCTCTTCCCCTGGTATCAATACGTTTAGTGCATTGATCACTGTCCAGGAGGAGTAAATGCTGCATCGATCCAGCAGTCTGTTGAATACCCGTTTGAGCCTCCCTTTCACCTCTTTCTCACGCATACACACACACACACACACACACACCCTAAATGGAGCTGCCACCTCCTGTTCTTTTTAGTCAATATTTGTTATTGGGCGTCGTGTCGACCAGCCCGTTCACCTTCACAGCCTATGACAGTCCCCCATCTCACCCCCCCCCCCGCCCTGCCCCCACGTTGGCAGTTGCAGTTGTCACTGGCAGGCCATGATGCCACTCGACGGCCCCCCTCCATCAGTGGAGCGGGTGTGGGGGTCATCGTAATGCACAGGAAGGAATGAGAAATCGTATGAAAATACATCCCGTCGTCCTGCCACACAAGCGAATGTAACCGGGTTGATGTGTGTGGGGGGGGGACTTAAGAGACTTAAGGGAGGGTTCAGCCTGTGTTCATGTTTCGGTGAAATATCATCTTACCCTGAGTTGTCCTCATAGGCGCAGTGGTGAAAGCATCTCCGGTTCTCGCATCTCCACAGCGAGCAGCGCCCTCTCCAACAGACAGGATTCCGACAGCAGTTGAAATGACATGCTAAAATCTCCTCAGAAATGTCAAACTTTCATTAAAAAAAAAAAGAAAACAATTACTGTCTCCTACAATCGATCTGCTCCAGAACTGGAACCATTTCCTCTTCGCGGACTCACACACAGCCTCTTAGTTTCGG
>NC_139666.1:4019546-4022046 GCF_951799395.1 Argentina silus
TCTCACAACACATCGGAGGAGAACATAGGAAGCTCCGCCCCTCCAAACTTCTCCCCCAATTGGTTTTGAGGAGGTGGTGGTGGGAGAGAGGAGAGAGAGAACGGAGGAACGGAGGAATGGAGGAAAGAGTTGGGGTTTTTTTTTTTGGGGGGGGGGGGGGGGAGATTTGGCCTTGTTGTCTCCCTAGCCCCCGGCCTGTAGCCCACTGTGCAGTGCTCTTGCTCCGGTATGCTAATGCGGTAGCGTGGTTAGCCCCTGAGTGGCCGGGCTTATTTAGCGGTGATTACACTGCCTCTCTCTGTGGGCGCTGCCTCTCTCTGTGGGCGCTGCCTCTCGCCTGGCCTTTCAGCAGGGAGGATGAGAGCCTGTAATTGGGGAGTCATTCCCCGAGCCCTGGCCACACAGCCCGCCAGCCAGCCATTGATCGCTGTGGTCCTCCCCTCACTGTGCACTCGTTGTTAATGGCACACACACACACACACACACACACACACAAGGAGGAGCATACAGCACTGCGGCCAGGCCCTCGCAACATGGCTGCCCTGTTGTGTGGACTGTGCACGGCGACGTATGGAAATACTGTGTGTGTGTGTTGGATGTGGTGGGCTTGATGGAAGGCGTGGGGGTCTAGGTGGAAGATGAAGGACTGGAAAGTTCTATAGTAGAGCTAAGGACTTGATACTGTTAGTATTTGTAATCATTGACTGTGAGTGATGGATACTGCTTTGGTTTACACCTCATGTATATGTACAGTATGTACACGTCCGTGTGTGTGTGTGTGTGCATGTGTGTGTGTGTGTTCCAGGTTTGAGTGTCGAGGTAGGTGCTTTGATAAACTTGGCCACACCAACGTGACTTTGAACTGTGTCGTTCAAGGCAGTGTAAGAGTATGACAGTTGGGAGAGTGTGTGTGCTTGTGTGTGTGTGTGTGTGTGTGTGTGTGTTATGTGTGTGCGTGTGTGGATCCAGGTCTGGAAACTGTAGGCTGCAGGATGGAAGAAGTGACGGACCAGTCACGTGGCTGTGTTAATGAGTGTTTAGTCTGAGGCTGAGCCGTGGTTGGAGGAGGACAGTGTTTGGGCTCACTGCTGTGCAGTGCAGACATTCTAGGTGTGAAATGACCCTTGGCTCGCTTGGAGACCTGGGCCTCTGAGAGGCTCCGAGAAGCTCAGGTTAGGAGGTGTTAGAACCAGACATGAGCTCATGCATTTAGATAGACAGTGAGTGAGAGATAAAAACAGTATACAGATATTTCATATATATATATATTATGTATATTGTTACAGAAACACAATGTACCAGAGGAAAGGGAGGTGGAGAAAGAGGCAGGAGAGAGGGGAAAGGACATAGAGAAAGACAATTTAACCACTGAATTGAACTGTTTTGTGTAGTGCACACCTGTGTCTTTACACCTGTGTATAAATACACTTCGCTTATCAGACAGGTTTTCAGTCTGCGTTAAAAATGGCCCATTTTGTCCTCCAGCTGGGTGCCACCTCGCCTGAGTACCTGTTTGATTGAGCTTCCCAGACGTGTCGCCAAAGGGCACTGCCAGGTGTCTAATTAACCTGACAGGTCGGCATTAGGTGTCCTCCTACGTGACTGATCAGAAAGAGACGTGGTGGCGTAGCTACATACCGACTGTGTCCTGCAAGTGACAACCTCACTGATAAGCCACTCCACCAATAGGATGCAGCATCCTGATACCCACTCATTTTCCTCATGAGCGACCGCACTGATAAAGACAATGATTTCTTGTAATGATCTATATCAGTCATACCCACCCTCATCAGAGTCATATTGGGGAAATGGCCCTCTTCTAAATGAACTGTAGCTCCCTGTCCAGCAAACAACAGCTCAGAGTAGGTCCTTCCCTTTTACCCACCATGTCAGCATCCACTACTATGACCTGGGCAACAAAGCAAGCAAGCAGGAGAAAATGGACTTGCACCAAAATAGAATCAACAATGACTGTACTTCAGCCTCGATTCGCTGTCTTCTCTTCATAGGAAGGTACCTCAGTCCAGATCATTTAGTTATTATTCTTATTCTTATTCTTATTATTCTTATTATTATTTATTTATGTATGTATACACGTATACAGAAATATATAGTCTGTTAGGCCACCTTCAGAGCAACTTTATTACGTTCCGTGACTATGACAGTGTTTTCATCCATGTAAAGGAGTGATATGGGGCTATAATATGCACTGCTGATTTAATCTCTGACCATCACTGTGGATATGAGGTGATCTGTTACACCTCCTCAGACAAAAACTGCCTCTGAATACCTCATCAAGCCCTTGTCCCGACCCCTTAGACACTTGTGGAAGTCGCAGAGCACTGGATTGGTACAAGGAAGACGACGGAAATTCCACCTGTCCTATTAGAGAGCAAGGTTGGGCTGCTCTGTATTCATATACCGATCTAGAGGGTAGGGGAAAAAGACTCCGCTTGGAACTCAACACCGTGCTTTTGAGCGGCCATTTTGAATGACGCTG
>NC_139666.1:4027046-4034702 GCF_951799395.1 Argentina silus
CTCCCTCCACCCCTATTGCTTCTTCCAGGGGCTGTGTGTGGATGTGGATGTCTGTGTAAAGCCTTTGATTGCAGCAGGGAATCTGTGCTCAGCAGAATACCAATGTGCTGTGGTCAGGACAGGGAGGATGGTGTGCGTGTGCGTGTGTGCGTGTGCGTGTGTGTGTGTGCGTGTGTGTGTGTGTGCGTGTGCGTGTGTGTGTGTGTGTGTGCGCATGTGTGTGTGTCTGTGTGCACGTGCGGTGGTGTAACCAGATCTGTCGGCTGCATAGAGCTGCTTTGCCGATCTCCATGGGAACCCGGTCCTTGGGAAACAGTGGGTGTGTGTGTGTGTGTGTGTGTGTGTGTGTGTGTGCGCAACCGTGTGCGCGTGTGTTTTAGAAGCGACTTAGCAAACAGGCCTCCCCGGAGTTGCCACGGCCGCAGAGCCAGCCAATGGGAGAGAGGCAACCCAGGCTAAAAATAGCTCATTCAGAATGCTCCAGTCAGAGTGGCCGCTGGGCCTTGGGGTGGGCGGGGCCTACTTGATTGACACATCGCTAGCTTTGCTTTCTGCCTTGACAGTTTGCTCACTCAATGATTTCTACTCTTTTCTATTCAGCTGAATTGAACACCCACCTGTGCTGGTGTATCTGGCCATTCAGGACTTATACTGTATGTTAAACCCCTTACTGTATACCTCATTTGTTTACGAGATTAGAGAAAGATCTCTGTCCAAATGTTTGTTTTTATGAATATCTGTGGAAAACAAGCAGAGCAATTGAATTGGAATGTCTGATGGGGAGAGTAGGGGAGCATGCCAGGAAGAGACTGTGACTGAGAATCTTTATTCTGTTTGATAATTCTGCAAATTTAATTTACAGCATGAAATCATTTGACAAGTCCATTGAACCATTTGTGACTATTTCCTGTTCTCTCTACCCACACAACCCTCTTTCCTCTCTCTTCCTCTCCTCATCTCTCCCCTCTCCCTCTCTCCCTCCCTCCCTCCCCTTTCCCTCCCTCCCTCCCTCCCCTTTTCCTCCTCCCTCCCTCCCTCCCTCCCTCCCTCCCTCCAGCACCAGCAGGACCTCCTGGCTCTGAAGCATCAGCAGGAGTTGCTGGAGCACCAGAGGAAGATGGAGAGACACCGTCACGAGCAGGAGCTGGAGAAGCAGCAGAGGGAGCAGAAGCTGCTGCTGCTCAAGAACAAGGAGCGCAGCCAGGAGAGTGAGTGGCTTACCTCTACATTACCTGTGGCTAACCGCTACATTATCTGTGGCTAACCGCTACATTACCTGTGGCTAACCGCTATGTTACCTGTGGCTAACCGCTATGTTACCTGTGGCTAACCACTACATTATCCGTGGCTAACGCTACATTACCTGTGGCTAACCGCTATGTTACCTGTGGCTAACCGCTATGTTACCTGTGGCTAACCGCTATGTTACCTGTGGCTAACCGCTATGTTACCTGTGGCTAACCACTACATTATCCGTGGCTAACCGCTACATTATCTGTGGCTAACCGCTATGTTACCTGTGGCTAACGCTACGTCGTCACTGGCTAAGAGAGACTACTGACTATCAGTGACTTACTCACGTAGCAGTGACTTATGCTGCTTTATCGTGGGCAAAAGCTACATAATCAGTAACACTACCTCATAATTCTACATTACAATTGACCGATGCTACATAATCAGTATTGCTTAATTATTATGCGTATTGCTACATTATCTGTAGAAAGGCCGGGGGAGCACTCTCTGGTTTGCAGGTAAAACTGTATCATTGGATCATGGCACACCCACTTAGGGTTACAGGGATGTAGCGTTCCAGATAATATCAGTTGAAAAATACAAAAAGTGATTACCCAGCTCGATAGAAGCGATCTGAGACCCAGATGCCCAAAACCAGACCCAACATCAGCAAAGAGCTCTAGATGAAACTCCCTAATGACAAGTCGATCATCATAAAACCGTCCGACAAGGACGGTGCTGTTGTCATTCAAGACTGCACTGACTATAGAGCAGCAGTCCTCTGGCTAGACGAGGAACAGTTCTATGAGAGTTCTAGAAGAAGTGACCCTCCAGCCCCCAGGAACGCATATGTATACCAAGATCTCTTTCATTTTCAACCTTTTGCCAAATCCCTGAGACTCGGAGACTCAGCGGACCTGATCCGTAAACTCTCAAGACATCACACTACCCACTGCTGAAGGCATGATGGCCGCTCTTGATATTCAAGTGTTCTACACTAATGTGCCGACTCCCAACTCCCAGTAGTTGGCATTGCCCATAACTGTCTGTGGTTGGGACTCTGTTAAAGGTTTGGAAGGGGTTGAGTGACCACTTTACTTGTACTAGGATGTGTGGGTTGTCAAAGTCCCTCGGCAGAGGGCTCGGTGCTGCTCTGAACCCAGAGTATTCGTTGGTTGCAAATGCCGATGCTGGATGGAGCCTCTCTAAATGTATGCTAAGTTAGACAGAGTAGGGACAGATAGGGTAAGATTTAATTTCTTTTATTCCTTTTGTTTACTTTAATTTCTTTTATTTCTTAAATTACTTTGTCTACATTGCATTACCATGATGTAACGCTTAAAGCTTAAATAAAGTACAAATCTGCATTTAAAGAAAAATAAGTATTTTAGTTCTTGTTAGCAGTTTAGATAGAATTGAAATAGTCACGTTGTGTTATCCTCCTTGTTAAATTGTAAAAAGTTAGATTTCACTGCGCATATCACATCATAGAATCTAAATGGTTATTCTAGCCTCTTTTTAAAATATCCCTTTTGGATGAATTGTCCTCATCAATAAATTGCATTCCTGCAACCACACCAACTGGCATTCATATTGTGGGTCGCTTACGGAACAAAGCCAGAAAGAGGGGAAACTGTGGGAAGTAGACGGTGAACAGCAGGGTGAATCTATTCGACACCAGCCTAAGTATATCTTTAGAAACCTATTAGGGTAAGACCCTTTAGGCTGAGGATCTAACCCGTTGGCCGCAGGGCTGGTCAGCTCGCATAGTGTGCAGCTCGAAATATTCCAGTGTCCAACAAAATCACTGGCATGTGCTCCGACTTCACCAGGGGTTTTTACAAAAGCCAACCATAGCGTTCAAACGCAACCCCAACATGCGTGAACTGGTTCATGCTGCCCACCCACCCTGTGCGCTCTGACACACAGACCACAATGGATGGCTTGCCTGCCCCACACGGACACTACCCAATGCGTGCCAGAAAGGTGAAATCGTTCACCCAGCCCAAAAACAACAAAGAAGTCAAACTCAATCGACTGACAATCGGTGCCTCGGGAAGGGTTCGCCTACATTACCCCATGTCCTCTACTCTATGTGGGCAAAACAAAACACCAGCCAGGATAAAAGCACGATCCGAGGCTTTGATATGTCTGCCCCCCTAGTTACCTATTTCATCAACAACAACCACTCTGTACAAGACCTCAAATTCTGGGCCATGGATAACGTTATTCACAACTCCTGTTGTGAAACTTTAACAGGGAGCTCCTCCAAAAAGAAGTCAAATGGATGTATAAGCTCGATACGGTCCCACCCCAACGAACCTAATGAGGAACTGGAACCAGCATGTTTCTGTAATGTCTCGTAACGCACTGTGACTCTGTAAATAATAATCCCTTTGTGTGTGTATATATGCTGATATATATTGCATTATATCTCGTTCCGTTGAATGCCTCCTCTGACCTGTATTGTTTCATGCACTCCCCATGTTTCTCTCGTCTCGTTAAACACTGCACTTTGTGGTGAGACTCAGCCCCACCACACCATGGTTACAACACGTTGCTCTCGTCCCTGAGTGTTCTATCAAGCTGCTAATCGCTTTTTGTGTTTTTCAATGTATGTTATCTAGAGTGCTGCGTCCCTGTAACCCAATGTATGTTATCTAGAGTGCTGCGTCCCTGTAACCCAATGTATGTTATCTGGAGTGCTGCGTCCCTGTAACCCAATGTATGTTATCTAGAGTGCTGCGTCCCTGTAACCCAATGTATGTTATCTAGAGTGCTGCGTCCCTGTAACCCAATGTATGTTATCTAGAGTGCTGCGTCCCTGTAACCCAATGTATGTTATCTAGAGTGCTGCGTCCCTGTAACCCAATGTATGTTATCTAGAGTGCTGCGTCCCTGTAACCCAATGTATGTTATCTGGAGTGCTGCGTCCCTGTAACCCAATGTATGTTATCTGGAGTGCTGCGTCCCTGTAACCCAATGTATGTTATCTAGAGTGCTGCGTCCCTGTAACCCAATGTGGGTCCTTTTGGCTCATTTGTGCGTCATGATTAAATGACACAGCTTTATCTGCAAACCAGAGAAGGCTCCTCCCACATTCCCTTTTTTCATATATTTCCTGTATGGAGTCTTTGGGCACCTATCCACTACCACTGTCAGAGCTTATACCATTATCTGCAGGTAATGCTGTGTTATCTGTAGGGAATGCTGCGTTATCTGTAGGCAATGCTACATTATCTGTGGATAATGCTACAGTGACGAGTGCAACATTGTTTTGATAATGGTGGTTTCAATAATAGGAGCAGGGGTTGCGGAGAAACATTAGAGAGAGCAGACACTGCTGTTGTTCAACGACAAAAGAGCGCAGCCAAGAGACTAATTGACTAACACTGCATTATCAGTGGCTGTATGTATTGTGATATTAGTGGTAATAGCCATCTCCATAAAAGCTTCCCAACGCTACCTCTCTCTCTCAAACATTTTCCTAACAGGACACCCTCAAAACACTTCCTTAACCTCCCTCACGCCTGCCTCTCTCTCTCTGCCTCTCTGCCTCTCTCTCTCTGCCTCTCTCTCTCTCTCTCTCTCTCCCCCTTCACGCTGCTCTGACTGAGTGCCAATGTTCGAGTGCAGCCATCACGTCACAGCAGATGTCAGGGAGGCTACCCCTGCCTCAGCTCTCCTATAACTGGTCCAGACGCAAATGTCACAACAGCACTTTTCAAGCACATGCAGTCAGGGCACCTTGACCTAGTGCATCAACGTTCGATTGGAAGGCTACACTACCCTAGGCTAGCCTAGCCTAGCCCAGCCCAGAGTGGGCTATACAGAGTGTGCTCAGCTATCTACCATGTTGCTATGGTATGCCTTCCGTGACAATACCATTTTGATTTGTATTATTATCTAGTGTGCAACTTGTCTGCCTTTTTAATGTTTGAAATTTCAAACCAAGTTCGCACGGCAGGGCTAGGATAGGCTTGCATCGAGTCCTGGATGCTAAACTGTGGGAGCTTTGTTAAGTGCTGCAGTAAATTGCCCAGAAGGCAGTCTCATAAAAGCCAATTTGCCTCAGTGGCAAGGCGTACAAATTGGGATGTCAGCACTTCTACCCGCAATGTGATTTAAAATGCGTCTGTGTATTAGCAGTCATCACATCCTCTGACTTGCCATCCCCTTCCACCCCCTTGACATGTTGGTCACCTGTTGCCGGCTTCCTTTTTCTCTGTGTCTGTTTCTTCTGTCTCTGACACACATTTAATCCCCTGGCAGGGATTGAACCCGGGTCTTCTCACACAACAACCCCTGGTTTGAGTAGAAAAGTGTGATCTCTCTTATCACCTCCAGGGTACACACACTTGTACATTTATTTTGTCTATTTCATATTTGTCTTCCAAGCCACACACAAACACCCCATCTTTCTTTTTGATCTCTCTCTCATACACACAAGTCCCCGCTCTTTTTCATCTCTCTCTCTTTTCCTTCCTTTTCCTCTCTCTCTCTCAAACTCTCTCTCTCCCTCTCTCTCTCTCTCTCTCTCTCTCTCTCCCTTTGAAGACTTGTTTTACCGGGTGTGAAGGGGGGGTGGTAATAGTGTGAGAAAACACCTTGTCATGCATCATTTAATAACACACACACACACACACACACCAGAAAAGCACATTTGACTGCGAGATGGGAAATCTGTGGACTTCCTATGAGAGTGTGTCAGTCAGCCCCTCTCACGACTCTCAGATCAGCAGGAAAGATCTCAACGTCAGGTCTCTTCTGTTACGACCAATAATGATACAGTACATGTTGCCATCTTCATTTACCACAACTGTCTGTCCCTAGTAACAGTTTCCAATCCCTTTGTTTCATATTATCTTAATGAACGAATGCCCTGAGGAACCCTCTTCCTCTCCCAGTTGTGTAGACTAGTACAGAAGAGTAGTACATGGCACAGTAACAAGTATTGAAGCAAATCCTTTTCTCGTCTGTTTTCACGGTCTCGTTGCTGCCGGTGTGATCCCTGACCGTGGTGGGAACCCCTTGTGTCTCTCTCCCAGGTGCGGTGGCCAGCACGGAGGTCAAAATGCGCCTGCAGGAGTTTGTCCTGAATAAGAAGAAGGCTCTGGCACAGCGCAGCCTCAACCACTGCATGCCCAACGACCCACGCTACTGGTACGGGTGAGTATCCGACCCCTACGCTCACCCACCCCAGGGTGGCATAGATGGGCAAGTCTATTTTTCTAAGTCTCCAGTGCAATGAAATGCTTAAGGCAGAGCAGCTCTACAACATCAACAATACTGTGTAATAAGTACAACATGTAAGCATAAATATAACCACTAAAGGTCGTAACAGTAAATGCAGTAGAACAAAAAACAGAATATACAGAATTAGGTACAGTGATAGGTACAGTGATAGGTACAGTGCCTTCGGAAAGTATTCAGACCCCTATTCTGTATTTCAATTTTAATAAATTTACTGACATTTCTAAAAACCTGTTTTTGCTTTGTCATTCTGGGGTATTGTGTGTGGATTGATGGCAAATTCTTTTAATTAATCCATTTTAAGTTGAGTTTATAACACAACAAAATGTGGAAAAAGTGAAGGGGTCTGAATGCTTTCCGAAGGCACTGTATAGTCCATGGGGGGGGGTTATTGTATTATATCGCATCGTATGTCTTATCATATCACTTTGTATTGTGTCATATAGAGAGGTCAGAGGTCAAAGGAATTATAGAACGGTGGCCGCACATCTACAATGACACTTAAGATCACATTGATTAATAAGTGAAAAAAAGAGATGGGACAATAACTTGTCAATATCTCTCAAGGAATGTCTCTTTATTTGAGAAGGAATTGGATATGTTTAACTTGAACGACGCCATGACAAAACATGGCTAGATGTTGTTCAAGACGACTACTGTAAATCCTGACTCGAGGTGTGTGTGTGTGTATGTGTGTGTGTGTGTGTAACTGTGCAGTCTTCTGAATGAAAAAATGACATGTCGCTGTTTTTTAAAATACTTTCAGAGTAACTTTTTAAAGCTGCTTTTTCTTTTCCCTTTTTTTTTCTTCCACTTGTTTGAATTTGAGTACAGAAAGATTGTTGAAAGAGTGAGGTTTCCTAAGTAGCGGGGGGGGGCTCTGTTTGTAGTTTTTGATTGATGGTTTCTGATCTTTGAGTCGTTCGTGTGTTTGAAGAGAGAGAAAGAAGAAGAAGAAGAAAAAAAGAGGATGCCACCTCTCCTGCTCTTTAAATATTTGAAGAGGTTTTAGGCAGCCTAACTTTTTCTCAGGCGACAGATAAGACAGCCAGAAAAACGAGTGACTGAATGGTAAACGACTCCCTCGCTCTCTCTCTCCCTCTCTCTCTCTCTCTCTCCCTCTCTCTCTCTCTCTCTCTCTCTCTCTCTCTCTCCCTCCCTCTCTCTCTC
>NC_139666.1:4034902-4077402 GCF_951799395.1 Argentina silus
TAACGGGATAAGAAATGGATTAACATTATATCATGAACCATAGTCAACACACAAAAAAAATGATAGAAAGAATTAGCGACACATATCGTGTAGCATGTCTTTAGTCGTTAGGGTGAGAGAGGATGCTAAGGTGATGTCAGAGACAGCTTGGTTCCCCTCAGTCAGACGCCCAGACGAACATTCTGCTTGTTTCTGAGACGTGGGGATAGAGATCTCTCCCGGCCAGACAAACGCTGGTCAAGACCAAATGGAAGCTAGTCAGTGGTTTCTTATCTGGCCCTTGCACCTGTTCAATGACATGCTTGGCCACGCACACACACGCACACACTCACTCACTCACTCACTCACTCACTCACTCACTCACTCACTCACTCACTCACTCACTCACTCACTCACACTAAAATAAACAAACAAGTCTTCCTCTATCTCTCTCTCTCTCTCTCTCTCTCTCTCTCTCTCTGTCTCTCTCTCTCTCTCTCTGTCTCTCTCTCTCTCTCTCTCTCTCTCTCCCTAATTGTAGGCAGCCCTGTCGGTAATATAGGACTTCTACTTTACAGCAGGGGGTTTAAGAGGTCCTTTTAACCAGTGGTAGCCCACCCCCCCTCTTCTCTCTCTCTCTCTCTCACACACACACACACACACACACACACACTCGGCATTGGACCCGCTTTTACGGCAGCAGGTGTCACCGTTGGAATACTTCTCTGAAATTTGACCTGTTGAATATTGCAAAATTGTAAATATACCTCTTGATAATTGTCTCTCTCACCCTCTTTCTTTCTTTCTTCATCCCCCTCTTTGTAGTGTATCCGTGGGAGGAAGGCGACTCTGGAGGAGCTCCAGACGGTCCACTCAGAGGCCCACGTCCTACTGTACGGCACCAACCCACTCCGACAGAAACTAGACAGTAGGTCTCACTGTCTAGTTCTTACCTCCTAGTCCCTACATCCTAGTCCCTACCTCCTAGTCCCAACCTCATGGTCCCTACCTTCTAGTCGCTACTTTCTAGTCCTTACCTCCAAGTCCCTACCTCATGGTCCCTACATCCTAGATGCTACCTCCTAGTCCATAACCTCCTAGTCCCAAACTTCTAGTCCCTAACCTCCTACCTCCTAGTCCCAAACGTCTAGTCCCAACCTTCTAGTCCCTAACCTCCTACCTTCTAGTCATGCCTTTAGACATAAGAGGATTACATCGATAAGCTTATACGGCGATCGCTTCATCTCATCCTCGGATGGATGGATGGATGGAAGGTTGGATGGAAGGTAGGAAGGAAGGAAGGAGGGAAGAAATACAGCCCTATCGCTTCCACCTCTCCGGTTCCCTCAGATCTACAGGTGGCGTTGGCTCAGAGCCAGACTCTGTCAGGGGCTGAAAGCTCTCAGACCTCATCTTAGGTTTCCCCCCCGGGGGGCACGTATAAGAGGCACGTTTACACAGTCATTTAGCAGACCCCCGCTATCCTGAGAGACACGGAGGGGGGTCGCACACTCAGCACGGTGTAGCGGAGGTGGTTCAGAGCCACTCCCCCCCCCCCCGGGATGTTTGAACAGCGTGGCGCTGGATCGCATGATCAAAACCTCCGACCAGCGTAGATACACGTCAAAATACACCAAAAAAATACCTACTAAAACGCTGAATTCACTGAGGAATGTCCTTAGGATGGGCTCTCGCTTTTGTGTTTAACAACGATGTCGTTGGCGATCAAAGATGGTTCCTCTATCGTTAGTAAATACAAGTTGACAGCGTGGCGCAGCGCCACTCTTCCATTCTCTGGGGAGAACCCTGGACTCCCCTGACATCAGTAGCCTTACCTGAGACCCTGGCCTGGACATAGGCGTTAGATCCCCCAGACAATGCCTAGGCTTTAGCTTAGCGGGCTATGGCACAGATCTTCCAATGCGGTTGAAACCCTGGTGGGTCACAGCAAGGTGGAGAGACATGTCTTGACCGTTAGTGAAAGTTGCCGTCAAGGAGTGAGGTTGTATGAGACAAATTAGCGTTAACTTTTGTTTAGTTGTTTTTAAGGCAGAATGTGATTGGAGAGAGACCACAATGAAGCCATGCTCTGTAATACTCACTTCTCTGGGAGGTCAAAGGTCAAGCACCCGCTCTACCTGTGTGTCCAGGAGGGTCCTAGAGGTCACCTGTAACATCCCTCTTTTTCTTTTTTCTCTCTCTCTCTCTCTCTCTCTCTCTCTCCTTCGCCCTTTCTTTCTGTTTTGCTCTCTCTTCTGTCTTTCTTTCTTTCTTTCTTTCTTTCTTTCTTTCTCCTTTTCTCTCAGGTTCGGTGACACCAATGTTCGTGAGACTGCCTTGTGGAGGGGTGGGGGTAAGTCACTACTCTTCTCTCTCTCTCTCTGTCTAAATAATGGTGCTGTTTGTTCTCTCGCTACCACACACACGCACACACACACACACACACACACACACACACACAACCACCCCTTGAGCTCCAGAGGCAACAAAAACTATTGCTCTGCTTTCCATGGAGTGGGTAATTGTGTCCAGATGTTTTCTATAAACAAGCTGTGTGCTATGGGGAGGGGGGGGGAGTACTTGTGTGTGTTCGTTAGTATATGGGTGTGTTTGGCTGATTGAGGATACCTGTTTGTGTGTGTGTTTGCATTTGTGATTGTTGTGTGTCTCGGATGTGTGTTTTTCACCTTTGTTAGTGTGTTGTGAAAGTGACGGTAGAGGGTGAAAACAACCGGTGTGTGTGTGTGTGTGTGTGTGTGTTCATGTAAGTACTGTATGTGAGTCCAGGTGTGTCAGATCCGTGTGTTTGTGGGGGGCTGATGAAGACCAGTCCATCAACCCCGTCCCTCCTCCTCCCCCTGTCTCTCTCTCTCTCTCTAACCCTTCCCCCCCTCCCTCCTCCAACTCTCTCTGGGGGTAGCTGTGTTCTGTGGCAGTGGCTGGCTGCTGGTGGGAACCAGAAGGGTCTCTGCTCTCTTTAATGCTAAATGGGGCTAAATTGTTGTCTTCCTGCAAGTTTCTCCATACCCAGAGCCCCCCACCTTCCCCTCCCTCCCTCCCTCTGGTCTGCTGGTGAAATTACCCTGTCAGGCTGAAGAGAACCACCACTCCTTCATTCCAACACGCTCCCTCTCCCCCCCCCCACCCACCCCTCCCCTACCATTTACCCCTTTAGTCTCTGGTCCCTTTCACTCTCCTCTCCCGTTTTCATCCCCCTCTCCACCTCTCTTTTACTTACTTCAATGTCTATTGTCCCTAAGTCTCGGTAAGTTGTTTTGCGTCCATCCGTTCTTCAGACTTGGCTCTTTCCCCACCCCCTTCACCGCGAGTGCTTACATGATAGCCCCCCCCCCCAACCCCCCACCACACACCCCCCCGAAAAAAAAGAAAACTAGATCTCTCTCTCCCTTACTTTTGGTCACTCCTCCACCCATTCACTCACTCTCTCTGGCTAATTCGTAAGTCCTTCTTGGCGAGAGTTGAAAAGACAAGAGAGTTTTTGATTTATTTATATATTTTGGGGTATTTATTTATATATTTATATATGTCACTGCACTGGAGAGTTGATGCCACAGGGATGCCAAGCGCAGGGACGGCTGGAGTCAATGTATGCTGAGTGGGAGACCCCCAGGGATCCCTCAACCCCCCCTACAAGTGCCCCAACAGGTCTCCACACACACACACTCTCTTCTCCCTCTTTCGATTTTTCCAGTTTCTGATTGTGTGTGTGTGTGTGTGTGTGTGTGTGTGTGTGTGTGTAAAATGTGTGTGTGGATGTGAAAGCGGTGTATGCTGATGCGTGTTCTCCAAGTAATGCAGTGTGTGTGTGTGTGTGTGTGGTGGCCCCTGTGTGCTGTGATTGGGGCTGCGGGGCAGGCGTGTGTCAGCATAATCAGGCCTGACTGATGAATGGCTGGCCTCTGTCTCTGACCATGTAAGGAACACACACACACACACACACACACACCGTGCACTTTCTCTCCCCCTCCCCCATCATGCTTTAACTCTTCACTCCCTCACTATCCACCCATAGTCCTCCTCTATCTCCCCCATCTCTCCATTGCCCCCTTTCTCAATCCCTCGCTCCCGCCCCCCCATCCCCTTACCTACCTCCACCCTCCCCCTCTCTTCTGCCTCTCCCCTCTCATCCCCCTCACCCCCCCCCCCCAATGTCCTGCATCTCCCTCCAGTTTTTCTCTCCTCAGGGTTTATATTTGCTCTCCATGTCTCTGAATAAATGCCCCCCCCCCCCCGCCCGCGTGTGTGAGTGCGTTTGCGTGTGTGTGTGTGTGCGTGCGTCTGCGTGTGTTTTGTGCCAGTAGACAACACACATTGTATTTTGGATTGACTTGGTTTATGCGTGCGTGTGTGTGTGTGCGTGTGTGTGTGTGTGTGTGTGTGTGTGCGTGTGTGTGTGTGTTTTGTGCCAGTAGACCAGGCGTGCTTGTGCATGTCGTACCTAGCGCTCCTGTCCACAGATCCATTCTGTGAGGTGGTTCAGTGGTGTCTACCAGCGGTTCTCTCCCCTCATTGGCTTAGCACTCCACTCTCCTTTCTCCTCTGTCTGTAGTTGCAATACGACAAAAGGGGTTTTTCACGTGGTGAATACACTGTGTGTGTGTGTGTGTGTGTGTGTGTGTGTGTGTGTGTGTGTGTGTGGGGTGACTATACTGTAAAGGTAAAGGCAAAGACAGCGTCATGATTTTGACTGTTTAATGTTGTCCTATGGTCTTCTTAGTTTAATGTTGTCCTATGGTCCTCTTAGTTTAATGTTGTCCTATGGTCCTCTTAGTTTAATGTTGTCCTATGGTCCACATGCTATATTGATTTATGGGAGATGTTTTTGTGTGTGTGTGTGTGTGTGTGCGTGTGTGTGCGTGTGTGTGTGTGTGTGTGTGTGTGTGTGTGTGTGTTCACAGGTAGACAGTGACACCATATGGAATGAGGTCCACTCGTCCAGCGCCGCTCGTCTGGCTGTGGGTTCTGTGGTGGAGTTGGTCTTCAAAGTGGCGTCTGGAGAGCTCAAGGTTAGTATGATCACCTTCATCATCATCATCATCATCATCCTAATTAGCCATGCAGAATGCATCAGAGATTATTTTGCTATGTGACCAGTGGTTATTTACTTGTAACATTGTGTGGTAACAGAGCGAGCTAGCGGATGCTAATACAGTTAGCCTTATTAGTCACGCGCAGTGAAACACACTCTCACACACTGCAGTCCTTCAGCCTGCCTAGCTAACGGGCGCTAATGCTCCCGTCTCAGGTGAACAAGTGACGGGGTGAGCAGTGATAATTCAGCCATCATTAGGAGTGCGCTAAGCTAAGCCAGCCCCATTCCTTGTGAATGAGACATGGTGCTAATTGATTTACCCTCGTTACAACATCCCTCCCCTCGAATGGCTAATCATTTAACCTAGCAAGTGACATTTATGCTTCTCGTCTCAGGTGAGTGAGTGTCAGAGCCAGGCAGTTGATCGTTAGGCCTTATTAGCTGCCAGCGCTAACGACGTCGGCCTGCCGTGAACAGGAGAGGACGCTAGCGGAGGCTAATTCATTCCCCTTTCCGCCGCCTCGTTAGACTCAGGCACCCGTGACACCTCCAGACTGGGAGAGGAATGTTTCTCTCCCCCTCCTCTCCAGGCTCTCATTAGCACCTCTCAGACAGACACCCCCCGCCCCGCCTGCCAGCCTCCCTGCCCCGTCTGCTAGCCTCCCTGCGTCTGTGGCAGCGCCCCCGCCCAGCGTTTGAACCCAGCGGGGCGGCCCCGCAGCGCGCTCACCGCTAACGCTAACAGTCCCCTTCGAGTGGCTGGGCTTTTAGGAGCCGCGCACACCACAGACACCTGCCCTAGCACAGGGCCCTGGCGGCTGGAGATTAACGACGTTCAGAGCTGTTAGCACACCACGCTAACGGGTTGGTTCAGTTTCTCATTCATTTGCTCATCTATTTAGCGTCGTTCTGTCTGTAATTCTTTCTTTCAACGCCACTCTTAAAGAATAATGACGTCCATGAAAATATGTGCACACTCCTCTGGGTTCACAAGGAGTCACCCGCCTGTAGCTTAACTTCATCTACACACACACACACACAGGCACGCAAAATGAAGCCCCCGAAGGAGAAACCAATCTTAACTTCACCTACACTGGCCGTGGCAACATTCCACATGCATCGTCAAGTTTTTAAAATAGAACCCCGCGGAATCCCGTTTTAATCTCTTGAAATCACACACACCAACACACACACACACCACACACACACCACACACACACACACTCACACTCACACTCACACACATATCTCTTTGAAAAGGCTCCGCTGCCCATCGTCAGTGTGGGTCCGAGTCCCTTTCTTTCCCCCCTCACTAGAATAATATCCTCTTGGCGAGGCGGAGAGGTAATCTGCAGCAGCTGCCTCAACATCATTAAAATGGGCGTCCCCACACACACACACACACACACACTCTGGTCCCCTCACGTCCCCTCGTAGCACAGCACAGGGCGGGAGTCCCCCAGGTCTCCACATTAACACACCATCCCCGTAGCTCCCAGCTGACCGCCCATCCGCCGTGGGTGTGTGTGTGAGTGTGTGTGTGTCTGTGAGTGATTGAGTGTGCGAGCGTGTGTGTGTGCGTGTGTGTGTGTATGTGTCTGTGAGTGATTGAGTGTGCGTGCGTGTGTGTGTGTGTGTGGTGTGTGAGACATCTGCAGTGTCTGACCCTCCGCCCTGTCAATGGCAAAACAATTAGGCGTGAGCCATGAGGGGATTTAAGGTCATGGAGGGAGGGAACTGAATCAGCATGGAGAGAGAGAGAGAGGGAAGGAGAGAGGGAAGGAGAGAGGGAAGGAGAGAGGGAGAGGGAGAGGGAAGGAGAGAGGGAGAGGGAGAGGGAAGGAGAGAGGGAGAGGGAAGGAGAGAGGGAGAGGGAGAGGGAAGGAGAGAGGGAGAGGGAAGGAGAGAGGGAGAGGGAGAGAGGGAAGGAGAGAGGGAGAGGGAAGGAGAGAGGGAGAGAGAGAGGGAGAGGGAGAGAGAGAGGGAAGGAGAGAGGGAGAGGGAGAGGGAAGGAGAGAGGGAAGGAGAGAGGGAGAGAGAGAGGGAAGGAGAGAGGGAGAGGGAGAGGGAAGGAGAGAGGGAAGGAGAGAGGGAGAGGGAAGGAGAGAGGGAGAGGGAGAGAGAGAGGGAAGGAGAGAGGGAGAGGGAAGGAGAAAGGGAGAGGGAAGGAGAGAGTGAGTGGGTGACTTTGTTTGTGCACTCTTGTAAATGTTATCTTTTTGTACATGTCTGTGTGTAATCCTGTAAAGTGAATAGGAGACATTGTTCATTTCCTGATCTTCCTGATCTACGGTCGATGTCAAAATACTGTATGTGTGTTGATGACAGTGTGGATATGGGTAACCTGACTGCAGCTTCTCTGATTGGCAGAATGGTTTCGCTGTGGTCCGGCCCCCCGGACACCACGCAGAGGAGAGCACACCCATGTAAGCCCCGCCCCCTTTCATTTGCCTGCCTTTCCATTGCCTCAGGTCTGGCGACTCACATACCCGCCTTCTCACACCACTTGAGCTGGTCAGTGTCACCTAGCAGAGAGGTTTCAGGAAGATGTCCATTCACGAATGAAGCACACTGAGTGGAATTCGGGCGGGGAGGGTCCGTCCCAAATCGAGTTATGCGTTGTTTTGTGTGGCAAACGACAGCTGACACTCACTAATTGTTGCTCTCACTCATCTCACTCTCTCTCTCTCTGTCTCTCTCTCTCTCTGTCTCTCTCTGTCTCTCTCTCTCTCTGTCTCTCTCTCTCTCTCTGTCTCTCTATCTCTCTCTGTCTCTCTCTGTGTCTCTCTGTCTCTCTCTCTGTCTCACTCATCTCACTCTCTCTGTCTCTCTCTGTCTCTCTCTGTCTCTCTCTCTCTCTCTCTGTCTCTCTCTCTCTCTCTCTCTCTCTGTCTCTCTCTGTCTTTCTCTGTCTTTCTCTGTCTCTCTCTGTCTCACTCATGTCTCTCTCTCTCTCTCTCTCTCTCTGTCTCTCTCTGTCTCTCTCTCTGTCTCTCTCTGTTACTCCGTCTCAGGGGATTCTGTTACTTCAACTCGGTAGCCATCGCGGCCAAGCTCCTGCAGCAGAGGCTCAGCGTCAGTAAGATCCTGATCGTGGACTGGGTGAGTTGACCCTCCCAGCGGAGTCTGTCGTTGTGCTGGCTGCTACAGCAGACAAAATGGTGCTGGTTCCTGTACAGGTCCGAGTGTGCGTAGGGCGAATCATTTCATTGTAGAATAGGTCATCGCATCACCCGTCCGTGCGAACAGATACGACGTGAAAGAAGTCAAATCTGAATCTTTCGCATTGGTACGACGATTGCGTTATCGGTTGTCACACAGGAAGTGACATTGCGCTCAACTGTCAACCTGTTCTAACAGGAAATGGGTGTTATGAAGATAGCAGGATGTTGAGACAGACACATTCGGTCACCGCTTTAGCCCATAAACTCTGAACACAGAGAGGCTCAAGTATGTAGGTCAGACATTGTCCCATTTCTCCAGAGAGTGTGTTTGTAAAGTTTTAAGAGGCATGAAGGTCGCGGGCCCCGTCCAGGAAGAGTGGCGGCGGCATGGCTGGACCTCTGCTGGGGTCGTTACAGTCCGACCCAAAGCCTTTGAAGCGCTTTTCATTTCCTTCTGTCTGTCACCGGGCGACTTCTAAAGCCAGTCCTGTCATCCAGGGGGAGAGGGACAGTGTGCAAGAAGGTCACTCGGTTAAAAAAAAAAAATGAACCTTTTTTTTTTGTTTGTTTTGTATGAGAGAGTGTCTCGACACAGAAGCGACTCACTTTTTCATATTTGTTTTGAGTATGTTGGAAGTCCTGTTAAAGTTATTTTGTCCCCCGAGAAAATGTGGCATCCCAATTTGATGTCGTAATCCACATGAGTCACTCTCATCTAAACCAGAGGATATATAATGGAGTTTGAATAATATTTCAAAATGACATAAATGACACAGAATCTGTAGTGTCCATTTTGGCTGAGGACCATTAACCTTGTGCATCTATAGCAGCTGGTTCTGGGTAGATTGTTCCATTTAGCGGTTTAGAGTAGGATTGGGTTGTGGTGAGCTGACCCTGGATCAGTTGTTGTGGGCAGCAAGCAACCAGTCTCTACCTTGCTCTTTCTCCGCCTCTTTCAGGACGTTCACCATGGCAACGGCACTCAGCAGGCATTCTATAGTGACCCCAACATTCTGTACCTGTCTCTCCATCGCTATGACGACGGCAACTTCTTTCCCGGAAGCGGAGCGCCTGACGAGGTGAGGCAAAGTAGTGTGTGTCTGTGTGTGTGTTCATAGTGGCATGTGTGTGTTCATAGTGGCATGTGTGTGTTCGTAGTGGAGTGCGTGTGTGTTTGTAGTGGCGTGTGTGTGTGTTCGTAGTGGCATGTGTATGTGTGTGTTCGGCTTGTCTTCTGAAATGTTCACTTTGGTTTGGCTGTCTAGAATTCAAAGATATGAATGCATCTGTCTCAGGGGGAAATAACCATAAACAAATGAAACAACTGGCTACCGCTCACCCCATTCAACATTGACTATAGTATCTAATCCATTAAATTGGATTTGAATGGACTCCAGCAGAGAGCACAATGTTGCTGTCATTCAAAGTCAAATTGGCAACATTGGCAACAGTAAATAATGTCTGCTTCTCCCTTGGTAGCGGCTGTTCTACTGTTTTATCTGACTGCAGTGTAATTGTTCCATTTCCAGATACATGTTTCTTAATGATGGGATCATTGGCATAGCTGACTGCCAGCTCAGTGTATTGCTTGTTCATGCACGCGCGTCTTTGTATGTGTCTGCGTGTGCGTGTGTGTGTGTGTGTGTGTGTGTGTGTGTGTGTGTGCGCGCGCATGCATGCATGCATGTGTACGCACATGTCTGTGTGCGTGTGTACGCACATGTTTGTGTGTGCGTGTGTACGCACATGTTTGTGTTTGCGTGTGTGTATTTGCATTTGTCTGGCAGCCACTGTCTGATCTTTGACAGGTAAATGGCAGGAATTCCAGCAGCCTTTGCCAAGACACGGCTTCTATTCTACAGAACTTCAGTAGACAGTTATAATGTGGTCCATCTACAGAGGAGTTGTCCCTCCGTATTAGACATATTAGACATATTAGACATTATAGACATCTGCTTCAGATGTTCTCATGTCTTTGTGTATGTCAAGTGTGATTTAGCATACAAAAGTATGTCTGTGCTGAGTGAGTGAAATACATCTGTTTGTGTATTTACTTTTGTGTGTGTGTGTGTGTCTGTGTGTGTCTGTGTGTGTGTGCACGTGCGTGTGCGTGTGTCCCACCAACCCATCTTGCCTGTGGTGTTGTGCTCCAGGTGGGCAGTGGAGCGGGCATGGGCTTCAATGTGAACATGGCCTTCACTGGAGGACTGGAGCCCCCCATGGGAGATGTGGACTACCTGGCTGCATTCAGGTAAGACACTGGAGCATAGACAGAGACAGAGACAGAGAGAGAGACAGAGAGAGAGAGAGAGAATTATGAGTGAGTGAAGAGTGTGACAGTGAATGAATGAAGGCTCCCATTTGCTTCTGTTAAAAACGGGAAGGTCAAAAGCCAGGTGCAGAGAGAAAACGTGAGTGAGGAGACTGAGAGAGAGGGAGATTGAGGAGGAGACGACAACAGAGAGTGGGTGAAAGGGGAGAGAAAATGGTGGGGGGGGGGGGGGGGGGATAGGGGAGGGAGAGAGAGGAGGAGAAGAGAAAAAGGAGGATAGGCGAGGGAGGGAGAGAGAGAAGCCTGTTAAGTGTAGGATTTACAGCTTTGCTTGGCCGCTTGGTGTGTAGGGAGCTTGGGGACCTCTTGGCTTCGGAGAGAGGGGTGTATTTCAGCAAGCTGAGGGTCTCGGAGCACAGCTCTTGACCTGACAGATCACAGCTCTGGGACCGTACATACAAGCAGCCAGGCCACAAACCTACACACTGCCATTAAAAGGATATTTCACTCAAATCACATCATTCATCGGTTTCCTGCTTTGAAAGTAATTGTGAGTTGATGCTGTGAGTTTACTTGTGAAATAGTCTCAAAATAGATATATTTTGGTGTTATAGATGTTGTTGTTTTTTTTATTCTTGCACACCGGAATAACTGTTAAATGCAAAATAAAACTATGTTTTAAGTGACACATAAGATTTTATTGCCAGAAAAGACAGGAAATTCAATTGATCCCCAGAAATGTATATCCTGTGCACTGACATGGTTTTCCAGCACACTCAGCTTTGACTCCTGCTACCGTACAGTACAGTTTGTTGGTCTGGTAAACATCATACACTCACCTCTGGGCAGGTTGTTTAGGATTCACACCTTCTCTCAAACAGCCAAATACTTATTATTAGAAGACCTTATTATGGGCTGCTTTTAGAAGAATAGCCTAGGTTTGCATTTGGATATAGGCCTAGGTTACATGTCCTACATTCTAATGGTAACATTACCATCTTTGTTGCAAACAAAGTAAAGATAATAACACAAGTTAACACAACACTGGATTGGCTATACACAGCAGCAATGTAATATGAAGCTTGAATATCAATTGAATTTCCTGTCTTTTTTGGCTACACAATCTTATATGTCACTTAAAATGTAGGTTTTATGCATTTAATTTCCAGTTTTTTGGGGGGAACTGGAAGGTCTTATTAGGTTTTATTCTAATTCAGAATTAACAATAATGGCAGCCTGGATGATTTGCGTGAAGAGTAGTTGTTTCAATTTGAAAAAGGAGAAATTATTGTCAGGCCAGAGAAATTCAAAATGATGTCCTTGGTTAAACCTTAACTTAGAACAAATGATGTCTTCATGGACACTTCATAAAATAATGTCAGACATGGAATAGGTGTGGCAGTGTGTCCCTGAAATTGCATATAAATTAACTCATAGCGATATAATGTTTCTCAGTTGATGATTGATTGTTGTGTGCATTTCAGCAGCAGGCTATGTGGACACAGCACGCTCACAAAGTAAAGAACACAGTTTGTGTCATTAATTTTCCGCTCTGGCACCGCAAGTTCACGTTGAACGTATTTCACATGATTGAAATGAGAGCTTTCGTGAATAAATGTTTCACGCCGTGTGCAATGACGAGAATAAATCTGAGAAGGGCGTAGAGAAAATGGGAGCAGTTGCAGGTGGGGCTAGAACGAGGAACAGCAGGGGAGAGTATAGCAGATCAGCCCTTCTACTGTTATGATGTGGTCCATCTACAGAGGAGTTGTCCCTCCGTGTTAGGGTTAGGGTTAGGGTCACGTATTGAACTTGTAGTCACTTCAGTTCACTGTTACCACATTGTCTAGTGGCCTCTCATTGTAAACAAACATGGATTTTCTTTAGTTATTTGTCCACAAAACTGTTTTAATGAAAACGCCTGAATGGATATTTATGATATTTGGCCTATATTTAGGCTGTCACAAATCGAGTAGATGTGCCAAACGGGTTTGAGAAATATTCAGTAACGGCGGAGAAATTATGATAGGCAGAAAAGCCTTTTTCAATGCAAAGTGCAAGTAGTCTTATATAGTGAGACATGTGGCCGGTTGTCTGTGGTGTTTCAGTTTGGGAATAGACAAATGTGTATGTCGAAGCCAAGAAAAACATGGTACTATGAATCCAGATCTTTTTGTTCTCAAACAAATCTTTAGAACACACAAACACACCAGTTTTTTTTTCATGGTACAGACTTGAGATGGCCACATAGCTTGCCTTATAAACATTGATTGATTTTATGCAATAACCATTCACATTTTAGCTGTGGTAATGTTACATTTTCGTCCAAAGCCAGGTACTGAGAGAAGTGTAAGAGCAGGTCATGTTTTATGATGTGGGAATCACATTTCATGCGGTAAGCTCTCATCCAAGAAGAGTGGAACTCTGAATAATTCTTCTTTTCACAGAGCTTTGGAGGCTGGTTATATACGGCTGAGAAGCGGTGAAACATTAAGTATTATGTGTTGTAATACATGGCCGAGGCTGCCTCTGTGGCCCGCTCTTTTATCTGCCTACGAGGCTGATGCCAGGGCTGAACTCCATTAGGAACGCTGTCTGGGGCTATTTATAACACACACACTCACACACACACACACACAGGGACACACACACACGTACCCGGGCGCACCACAGACATACATTCATGCATACGTCCGTCCGTACACACAGGCGTAAACACACACAGACAGACATGTGGCGGGGCGCAGGGGCCGGTTGGTGACGGCCCACTTTGAAGAAGAGGCCATCTGGCCAGCTGCTCTGACTGCCTGTGCAGGTACAGAGAGATCAAACCACCGGCCAGCCGCCTGCTGCAGGCTGCCTGCACGCAACCCAGGATCCACACCTAATGTTCCCCAGACAGACAGACAGACAGACAGAGACAGACACAGACAGGCAGGCAGGCAGGCAGGCAGACAGACACACAGACACAGACACAGACACAGACACAGACAGACAGACAGACAGGCAGGCAGACGCACAGGCAGGCAGACAGAGCTCCATGCTGCTCCTCCCCCCACGCTGGCCCAATGACAGCCACGCCAACTGCATTCAGGCATATTAATATGTTTTATCTATGGCATGTACAGCATGTCATATTTATGCATGGTGATACACATGGCAGTGTACAGGAGTTCCAGATTTCCGATTGCGTATGCTAACTTGGCAGTATGGAATTGCTCATTATAATGTCAGGAAAGCCCCTTTGAAAGCATATTGAATCTGAACAGACTCCTCCATCAGAGAGAAATGTTTGGCAGACCAAAAACTGTTGTGGGCCCACTGTGTTGTTGTCGGAGGAGACGTCTCGACTCCAGCAGTGGAGTCCCTGCGCCAATGACCCGTCACACGATAGGGATCAAGGGTCACAACCTTGGAAAGATCCTAAATGGACCCCTAGCCCCAACCTGTAGGTACTTCATGTCGATCTGGAAGCTATGGTCTGGTATAAGTCGCTTGTCCCTCTGGCTGCATACCTGCCAGCATCGATGTGTGAAAAAGCTGGAGGTTTGCTCTGCATGCAGCAGATCATAGCACAGATACAGTATGGATCGTTACCATTTCGGCAAAGTGTCGAAATAAGGTGTCGTTTTTTTTTTTGGCCGTCCCTGTCCCTGAAGTCCTCAGAACGTATGTTAGGACTGAGGCGCGGGTGCTCACGTTCCGTGAGCGGGTCAACAGTTACCGGCTGTTCAGAGGTCCCGACCCGTCTCCGGACCGGCCCGTTATTTTCTGACATGTCCCTGAAACCTTCCGTCGTCACTTGTGTTGGTGTGCAAGGGGCTACGTGGCGTTTTCCATCTAAACACAGCCGCTGGCAATGGAACACCCACGGCCAGCAGATAAAGTACCGTTTCACCGTGTGAAAAAAACAGAACTATTTGTATACCTTGTTATTCACAAACACAAAAACATGTCTGTCAAGTTGACCAGTAAAATATGTCAATCCTTTATGACCCTGAACCGGTGAACCCGTCTTTTGTCCGTCATCTCTCACTGCCGACCCCCCCCGCCCCCCCCCCCCCCCCATAGGGGGATGCGTGCCTCACCTACTCATTTCACCACAGTTAGTGCCCCCCCCCCCCCCCCCCCCATAGGGGGATGCGTGCCTCACCTACTCATTTCACCACAGTTAGTGCCCCCCCCCCCCCCCCCCCCCCCTGTAGGGGATGCCAGTGCCACGTTGCATTTGCAGGGGATCAAGGCTGAGCCCCAGAAAGAAGGGAGAAAAAAGATAAGAAAATTGGCCCTAATGAAAACCAGAAGCCCCGTCTCTCTCTCTCTCTCTCTCTCCCTCTCCCTCTCTCTCTCACCATGAACTTGGAAACAGAGAGGAGAATTGAGCTTAATTCAAACCAGCTCTCCGCAACGCCAGATGACAAGGCTTTGAAGTGTCTGTGTGTGCGTGTGTGTGTGCGTGCGCCTGTGTGTGTGTTTGTGTGTGTGTGTGTGCGTGTATGTGTATATTTGTACATGTTCGTGTGTGTGTCTTTAACTCAGTCCCTTCCCCTGCTCTCCTATGCTTTTTTGTGAGTGGTCGGAGAAGCCTTTGAGAGAGCCTGACATGTAGGCATGGCTAGAGTTAACCCCTTGTTGCCTGGTTTGGGAGGTGCTACAGCATCCGGGGGGGGGGGGGTCTATTTCTCCCCCTAACAGGGCTTGGCACCCCTTCCGCCGGGAGGATTAGGCAGGGCGGTGAGGATGGATCTCTTTTTGGATGCCGGTCCTACTTTCCAGCTCTCGCAATTTGTCTCAGTCCGTCGTAGGACTAATCTGTACACGGGCTATTGCTAATTAGCACTTGTAAAATGTCACTCGAGTGTGTCCACTGATGCCAGAGCGTCATCCTCCTATTGGCTACACTTGTTTCCTGTTGAAAACACAGTACACACACGCACACACACACACACACACACACACACACACTTTAGAGTCTGCTCTGGCCCTTGGAGTTAAAGGTGAGTTTAGAGCAAGGGATTAGAGGGAGGAGTGGAGGATGGAGAGAGTCCCGGGAGAGGGACGTCTCCCTGGCTCGTGTCAACACCACTGAGCGAACAGTTGCCTCCGTTAATGTGTGTGTGTGTGTGTGTGTGTGTGAGAGACAGTCCGTGCATTTGTGTGTGTGTGCCTGCAGGTGTGTGTGAGACAGCCTGTGCATTTGTGTGTCTGTATGCCTGTGCGTGTGCGCCTGCGCCTGTGCGTGTGCGTGTGCGCCTGCGCCTGTGCGTGTGCATGAACATCTGGCCCCTCTAGCATCGCTACGTTCCCTCCCTTCTCCAAAAAGACTATTTTTCAAGCTACGCTCTTCAACTCTGACTCCACGTCCCACAGCTTGAGCCCTCGATAGCCCCTTAGCCCCTTAGCCCCAGCACTAGCACTTCAGCGTTAGCCTCGTTGGCTCTGCCGCACGGCTAAGAAGTGCTACTAGAAATGAATTGCATGTAAGCAATGAATAAAGGCAACGTTAAGGTCAACATTTTCAGACATTTCTCCATCATTTTCCATGTTGAACACTTGGTGGTCTACGGGAAAGAGACCTGGTATACACCTGAAGGGCCCATACGTGAGTCAAAGTCCCCCTTGACCCCAAGTCTATCCACAAAGACTCGTCAGGCCCCCTGAACGAGCTCCTCTTCGTCTGCTGCACCACAACTAAACCTCATCTCATCCTCTTTCATTCTCTCTCTCTCTCTCTCCCTCTCTCTCTCTCTCTCTCTCTCTCTCTCTCTCGAACTGAAACAACACCAGTCGACTGGGGGGGAGAGAGGGCAAGAAAACACAGCAGACGGACGAGCGATGCGCCGCGTTTCATTTCGGGGAGACAGAAAAGGCAATAGCTACAGGAATTCCCCCGGCCCGAGATCAGAGGAGAGAGATAATGAACCGGTCGTAGAAAGACTCCCGAAGCCGCCTTCATGGGAAGGTTGACCTGTGTTAGGGTGGGAGGGGAGGGGGGGGATTACGGTGGGCTTGGGGAACGTTTATAGGTGGGGCACATTACAGTGGTCACACTGGTGGTCGTCACTATTGGGGCCGTTGTGGAGAGGGCGGAAGTGTGTGTGTGTGTGTGTGTGTGATATGCGTGTGATTTGGAGATTACACTCTGGGTCAGGGGGATTAGGGTTAGGCTCGACTGTCTTCTGGGAAAGAGGTGTTTAACCCTGAAGCTTAGCAGGTCCCTCCAAGCACGCTCTCACTCACTCAATCTGGCTGCCTTCATCATACCAGCCTTTCTCACTGCAGACAGGCGCACACACACACACACACACACACACACACACACACACACACACACACACACACACACACACATGCATGCACGCACACACACACATTTACACAATCTTACTCAATAAAACATACATTCTCTCTTTGACACACGCACACACACAAATACCTGTCTTTCTATGAGAGCTCTACAAGCCCATGCTCATCACACCACTGAGAGAACAGCCACAAATCCACACCCTCCCCATTTAAGACCCACCCTCCAACATTTAACACCGTTAATAAGGTCGTACTGCTTGCCAGGTAGGATTCTTGAAATCCACATCCACTCTCTCCCACCCACTTTGACATAAACATATCTAAGTTTCAACAAATCCATCATCCACCCACCTCAGCAACGGCACACGAACAGCAGGAACCAGCTGACGGAGACACAGGCGGTGGAGTTGTTGGATCCTACCCACACCAGCCCCCGGACGTCCCGTAAGCTAAGGGCCCAACTATGCCAACGCCATTATGGCACCGCAACGCCAAGCACAGCTTAACAACTCACGGTGATCTATGAGGCGTGCTGGACAGCAGGCCAAGCAGCACGTCTGTGAAGCGAGGCTCGCGTGAAGCAGCGTAGTTTTTACGCTTCGACTCTATTGTCCTCCCAGCGAGAGCGTTAGGTGCAGAGGAACAAGCACCTCATATCAAATATAAATTCTCAGATAATCTCAGTCATACTAAAAAACTAAGTAGGAAACTTGCAAAAATCACCCTGGATACACTGAAAGGTTCGGTATCGCATTTTAGGCTTGTATTAAAAAAAAGATAAACAGTGTTGACGCAATAATATAATATAATATAATGATTTTAATTGCAGATTAGTTGTTGATGTTTCAAGAATATAACCCTAACCCGTTATGAAGTGTAGCCAAAAGTGGTGTGTAATTCTCCCGCCACCATGGTAACCTTCACGGTCAAGGCCCCCCCTCTCCAGCCACGCGGCTGCCCACATGAAGTGCCTGTGGCCTGCTCTCTTTGGTGTGGGGTCCTTTATGTGCCTAATATGTGCGCGTGTGCATGTGCATGTGTGCGTGAGAGAAAGAGGGAGAGACCCATTTTGAAAACTGAACAAATATGACTTTCTACAGTGAGCGCTCATTTTCCTTGGAATGTCTTCAGAACACTCCCCATTCACTGTTCCACCTATTGTATGTTGGCACAAAGTGTGTGTAGATTGGAGCAGACGCACCTAGAGGTGACACAAAAACACTCTGCACCTGGCTTTTGACCTTCCTGTTGTTTTTTTAGCAGAAGCAAATGGGAGCCTTCATTCATTCACTGTCACACTCTTCTCTCACTCATTCACTTTCTCACTCTCTCTCTCTCACTCTTTCTCTCTCTCTCTCTCTCTCTCTCTCTCTCTCTCTCTCTGACGCTGGCCTCTGAGCTCTGTGCCAGAGGCATGCTGACACACTCAGTGACGCACACTCGCTGTGTATCTCAGCTGTCTGAGGTACCGAACCTCCTAAAAATACCAGCTCTCTCTCTCCTGGAGCTGGGGGGGGCAGCCCTAGACAGCTGTGTGTATGTGTGTGTGTGTGTGTGTGTGGGGGGGGGGGCGTGGTTTGCCCACCCAAGGCCTATAATTTGGCGGCGAGAGCAGGACGGAAAGAGCTAGGAGCTAGGGCACGCCGCCCGCCCGCACCCAGGAGGCAAGCGCCATGTTCCTGAGGTCAGCAAAGTAGAGGGTTCCAACATGCACCCCCGTCACACTCACCGCACCAAAACACTGATACCCAAATACTCCCGGACCCAAAGTACACAGCGTGCTGCAAGCCTACAAGCCTACAGCTGCCCCGGGAGCCGGGCTGGTCATGAGGGGAGGAGTACGGTTGTAGTACGACCAGCCCCAGGGCTAGAGGGCTAATGTCTCGTCACAGGCTCTGAACACACACACACACACACACACACACGTAGCTTGGCACTGTGTTACACACACACACACACACACACGTAGCTTGGCACTGTGTTACACACACACACACACACACACACACACACATGTAGCTTGGCACTGTGTTACACACACACACACACACACACACACACACACACACACACACACACACGTAGCTTGGCACTGTGTTACACACACAGGTGATTCAAAGAAAGCCTTACCACAGCATCTCAGTTCGTGCACACCAAGGGAAACTTGAACCACAACCACAACTTGAGTCACCCTGTCCACGGGAGTCTCTTTCTTCCATTCTCTCTCCGACTGCTCCCCCGGCATCTAACCACGGTTCTTTCCCTCTCTTATACTGGGTGGTTCGGGGTTGCGATGGCTGGGTTGGGACCCTGTGTTTGAAGCATCAGACATGTGGGTTTGTTATTTGGTATAGTGTCTCCCAAATGACTAGGTTTTGTTTTAATTCGGTGTGTACATGGTGATTTGCCATCAATGTGCTTTGTTTACTATAAACAAGTAACTCAGTACTAATCCTGACCTCACGGTGGTGTCAGCTGAATGGACTCCTTCACTCATTTTTTGGACATTGCATTTTGTCATTGGCACCTCAACTGGTGTGTCAGATTTGTATTTTGTATTTGTTTACCTTTATTTTCCCCCAAAAAAACGATTTAGCTGATTTTCATCCTCATCAGACTAAAACAGATATAACAGTTTACCTCACTGGATAAAGTGATACGAGAGAGAGAGAGAAGAGAGAGATGGTTTATGTGTTTCAGTGCTGTAAGCTATTTTGTGATTGTGCATACATACCCCCGAACCACAGAATGAGCTTGCCTGATGCTGTATAGCATGTCTTTGAGACACACACATACACACACACACACACACACACACAATAACAAAGCACTCTAAGGCTGCTGGTGTGTCAATGATGGGAACTTCAGGGTTCTGTGGTTTGTGGTTTATTTGCTTGGTCAGCATGTTATCCTATGCTGAGCAGCCTCAGTCAGCTCAGTCGTATCAGACATAGTGATGATTTCTAAGTGTATTTTGAGAACTTGCTGTGTGGCTGCTTCCAGATGGAAATAAAAGCTGAACTGGGTGAAAACGGGTCGATGTATCGATCTTTAAGGCGGATGTATACATTCTGTGTCTGCTGTGGTCCGCGCTGAAGGGATTGGGCAACAGCGGACCTCATTCTTGTTGTTGTGGCTGGAGTCACGTCATAGATTTGTGCAGATGTCCGCAGAAGGTATACATGCAAACCCCTCTGTGGATTGAAATCTGCGACCTCTGTGAAAAGCTGTGCGGAATTCAATGCGGAAGGTTATAAATCAGCCTTCAGAGTCAACAGAGGTGATGATGTTACTGACTGCTCAATATTTTTCTCTCCCTCCTTCTCTCACAGGACGGTGGTGATGCCCATTGCCAATGAGTTTGCCCCTGATGTGGTGCTGGTGTCGTCAGGCTTCGATGCAGTGGAGGGCCACGCCTCGCCTCTGGGAGGGTACACACTGACGGCCAAATGTAAGGGTGCCCACTGGCACTGCCAGTTCTAATATCCACCACTCCCTCTCTGGTGGGGAGCTGTTACTACGCCCTCCTCATTTTGTCTGAAAGTTAAGAGTTAGAAAAGTGTATTTATTTGTGTCACTCCTTAATGAGATATTATATAGCAATATTAACATGATCATACAGTATCATATGCCAACCTCATCCAACCTGTGAAACGAAATTCTGTTTGAATCACAATACATTTAATCTAACTGATATAGAACATTTCTGAAGGACATTAGATTTGATTTATTTTCTATCTATTGAAGCGTAACATTTTGTTGCCTGGGGGGGACAGTGCACATAAATCAACTTTCGAGTTAGCCATCAATGTAAATGTACGTTTTCTTCACCCGTAGTCCCCGGATGTGATAATATTAGTGGTCTTAAATATGATGTACATATGAAGTTTATCGTAACTCTTTCGATAGATTGATGTCATAAGCACCAAGACAAATTTCTTTGGCCGCCCCTCCTCCTCTCCATCCCCGCACCTCCACAACAGTCCCCGCGACTCTATTCGTGGCCCGCATTCCTCTGCCTATCAGTCCGATAGCTGTTTCCAGATCTAAAAATCTCCCGTCGGACAGATCCTATCTCCCCAACAGAAAGGCTGCATTGATGAAAGTGTTTAAGCCCATGCTAAGTGGCAGAGGAAAGCAAGTTGAGCAGATAAACAGTGGTTATGGCTATAAAGGGAGGGGGGAGGGGGGGTCACTTAACCACACTTTATACCAGAATATCTGTCTTTAGTCAAGCAACAGCTGTTAACAAGCAATAGGCATTTTTTGAAAGTGGTGCCAGTGCGTGCCAGGGCTTACGAGCGGCCAGCTTGCGAACATGCCCGTTTGAGTTTCCACAGCAGGGCTTTCCAGCCCCGCCCTATGCCAGTTTGTTTACTTCCTGCAGTTCGTAAGACCAGTTTGTGTAAATTCTGGTTTGTTTACATTCTGCAGTTCATGAGGTGGCAAACTATGTTTTCAGACACCAGCATCGTGTCAAACCCTCCGGTTTCTTGACAGGATCTGTTAACATAACATGGGATACAACATAACATAAGCGTTTTTGTGACAGTTGTATTTGTAAAAGCGTTATTCAAATCAGTTAGATTGTGTAGTTGCAGTGCATGTTAACTTGGATTATGCTCGCCCACCAAGTTCGCTAGCCAAAGGATGGTAAGAATGTCCCGCCCTCGCTCTAAATCTCTCCGCTAGCCCCGTTTGGCCTCATAAGGACCATGGGGGGTAGAGGAGGCTAATAGCCTGAGGCTAACACCGAATAGGCCTGGAGTAAGCCCTGTTGAAGCCCGGGAGTCTGTGGAAAAGCAGTTGGCCTCGTCAAGGACTGGCACGCACGGTGTAAGCCCTTCTGTGGAAAGCCGGCTAATGAAACGTAAGCTAGCCTGCTACCTAGCCAGCTCTGAAGTTGAGAATATTATCCCCTTCCATGCTCTGGAACTATATGCATAACATTGGCATGAACAATCAAACAGTATGACTTTTTCAAATCCATTTCAGTTTGTTAGCTACAGTACCTAATGGCTATAAGGGAACCACACTTTAAACAGCTCTCTGGCTTTTAAAGCCACTGTGGTTGACTAGCAGGCATGTGGACCATTCCTTCACATGAAACAGAGTTGAAATCAGATTCCTGTAGCTGGGTTGAGCTGAGAAGGCCCCAATAGCCAGTGGTAGAGGCTGTTACGAAAGCCACCACTTAAAAGGGCCAATGTAGAGCCACGTTGTGCTACTGCTACCATTTCTTTCCACACTTAAACAGGAACTCCAATGGCAAATCCAGCACCTTTTCAGTTTGAAAAAGACAAAAATAGGAGTGGTATGTGGAGCAACCTAAATGAGTGCGGTTGGCCACAATTATGGACCCTAGCTCGCCCTCTGTGCCCCCACCCCTCCTACCCCACCCTACCCCAAGTCAGAACACCCTGTTCTGGCACTGTCCGTACCCCAGTGGAGGACAAACAGCACAGCCTATCTCCTCCTGTACTCAGAGAGAACACAGTCTGGAGCGGTCCGCTTTGGGCCCGTGGACTAGCATGTAGAACAGGGCCGCTGGCGTGCCAGCAGAGAGCTTTCCCTTAAACCGTCTTAGTGATTTCAGGCTAGAGCTGGAGGCTTTGGGGAGGAGGGGGTGGTTCGGTTCGTGGGGGATAGAGTTGGGGGGGGGGAGGGGGGGGTTGAGGGTGTTGTGGTGGAATGCATATATTAAAGCCTCCAAAAAGATCAAAAGTGGTGGCCGAGCCAGAACACGTAAGCCACATTTATTAAGATTAAACCTGGCTCGTATTATTGCCTCAGGCTCAGTCAATCCCCGATGCCTTCTCTTTTGAAAAAGAGAAAATATGATGCAATACCCCCTCTTTTTTTTTCTCCCCCCCCCCCCCCCCATCTCTTTTTCTGTCTATGTTCTTTGATGGGCGTCCAAGCGCCAGAGTCGCGGGTCTAAGTCTAACTCTCAGACCCTCACCCCCCCTCCCCCCCCCCCCCACCCCTCTCTCCCGCTCGCATTTCCTGTTTCCCTTTGGTCTCCTCCAGGTTTTGGCTACCTGACCAGGCAGCTGATGGGGCTGGCCGCCGGCCGCCTGGTCCTGGCCCTGGAGGGGGGCCACGACCTCACCGCCATTTGTGATGCCTCCGAAGCATGTGTTTCTGCTTTGCTTGGAAACGAGGTAAGACAAGAACCCGGGGTGGAAGACTTAGAGGGATGGAGGGATGGGAGGTCAGACAGGGCGGGGAGGGAGGGGGGGGTGAAAGGAATCACTCAGTTTTCACGCAGGCTGACGGATTGTGTCACATACGCACTCGCACACCCAGATGCACGCTGTTCTCCTGAACGCCTGTCAATCCATCGTATCTGAAGTCCCGCCCACTTTTGAGATTGGCTGTTAACAGTCCCACCACCCGCGAGCAGGTCATTGGACCGCCAGAACAAACACTGGCTCTCTCTGCCAATGCCATCTGCCTGTAACACTGTCTCTACACATTCTTCACTTGTGCTCTGATTGGGAGGTTTTACCGCCTGTTGGAGTTGGGGGCGGGTGTCACCTCTGTCACACCCGAAGTTGCAGTGCTACCCGGGATTTGGGCCAAAACCACACTAGAACAGTTTACTCCCTGCCTGCTAATAGAGAGAGAGAGTGTGTGAGAGAGGGACAGACAGACAGACAGACAGACAGAGAGAGAGAGAGAGAGAGAGAGAGAGAAAAGCCATCCTTTCTCCATCCCCCTCTCACTCACTCCCTTTCCTCCTCACGGCCTGGTGTGGGAGGAACCCCGGGCGGCCAGGCCAGAGAGAGGGGGAGGGAGTCTCACACGTCAAGCTGAAGAACCCAGGGTTAATTGTGGGAGTGTGGAGGCCCGGTTCTGGAGCTGAATAAACTCTCGGACTGTGATTCATGGCACACTACAGATTACACGTCATAAAAAACGCCCACTGTTTTTCTAAAGCTAATGGATAGACTTCGAGTGCTTTCTTGGCCACGGATAAGATATTCCCCTCTGATTTGGGTTCCAAGATAACTCTTTGGCACTTTTGAGTGTGTTTTGCTATAGAACTACTGTAGAAGTGTTATGGAGAGGAAAAGTATGGTGACTTTAGGACGTGTGTGTATTGTGTGTGTGCATGTAGGTATTGCCTGTACGAAGGGCTTCATTCCAAAACATGATATATGCATTTGAAATAACATTTTGTAATGTGGTAACAGTGTGACCGTTTGGATTTGAACGTGGGTCGCCTGTGCGCCACAAAACTATGTCACTGAGCTAAAGCCTAGGCATAAGCTCAAGGAGCTAACACTAAAGTCTTCAGGTTCCAGGCAAGTTTACTCATCACTCGAGCGTAGTTCCAGAACCACCTCCGCTACGCCACCAGAGAGAGTGTTTGATCTGATGTCACGTCTGTCCTCTCACTGGACCAGCAGAGGGTTGCAGTGGTCAGTCTGAGGGAGAACCACCGATACAAGTGGATTTCCAGGCCTAGTCTGTGTTTGTATAAACTGATTTTTTATTTTATTTTGAGAAAGTGACCATCTCTTTAAGTGTTGCTGCAGACCGAGCCACAAACACACCCCTCTGTGTGTTCGCCGTAATTGGAAAAGGAGAAAACCTGCTGAAGCCATTACTGTATGCCCAGCGAGACTTTAAAACGCCCATTAATGAGGCGTACGGGGCTCGAGCTGTAATATACTGCCTCTTATTACATACCAATCTAGTCACTCACACTCCAGCCCCGTCCTCCGCCAAAACAGTGGAATATAAACGTATTGTTATGAATTTTAACTGATAACCGTTCGAATCCATGATTAAAAAGGTGTAGGGGGCTGTAGCCATATCCGAAACCTAGTCCCTGATGCTTGAATGCAATGACCCATCTGAGATTGATAGATACATTTGTGTTATTGACTTAGTTTAAAATGGATTTAATTAAAAGAATTTGCAATTAATCCACACACAATACCCCAGAATGACAAAGCGAAAACAGGTTTTTAGAAATTTCAGTAAATTTATTAAAATTGAAATACAGAAATACCTAATGTATTCAGACCCTTTGCTATGACACTCTTAAAATTAGCTAAAATGCAAAAATGTCATCAACAAATCACTCAATAAGTTGAATTGGGTCCATCTTAATGCAAGGATAAGAGTTCACGTTCAATTAATATCTTTGTTTTTATAGGGTCTCTGATTTGCATAGAAATCAATTACACACTGTGTGGATCAGGTTGTCATTACAAACTGAGCGAATGGAGAGGAACAAAACTGCTCAGGAATGCGACCCTGAGGCCTGGGGAGACTTACCAAATCTACAAAGTTGAATGGTGGAGAGGAAAAAGCACAGTCGATGGGACAACATCATCTCAGTCACTCTACAAAATTGGTCTATAACCAAGTGGCCAAAAATAATCCCTTAATGGAAAATAAACTCATATCCATAATGTGTGTTGTGTTTGCAACATTGAATTCAAGTGATATAGCAAAGAAAGTGTCTGGAAATGTGTTTATTTGGTTTTACTACAAAGCATTACATTTGGTGCAAATCCAGCACATGCAATGCAGTTTCCACACCATCTCTCATGTGAAGAATAGTGGTAGCTGCATCAAGTTATGGGTATGTTTGTCACTGGCAGGGACTGGAGAGTTTGTCAGGATCAAGAGAAAATTATGAAATGTGTGTAATTGATTCCAATGCAAATCAGAGACTTAATTCCAAAATTACATTAACTATTATCCTTGCATTAAGATAGACTCAATTCAACTTATAGAGTGATTTGTTGATGACATTTTTGCATTTTAGCTAATTTTAAGAGTGTCATAGCAAAGGGTCTGAATACTTATGTACATGAGGTATTTCTGTATTTAAATTTTAATAAATTTACTGAATTTTAAAAAACAAACGTGTTTTCGCTGTCATTCTGGGGTATTGTGTTTGGATTGATGGCAAATTCTTTTCAATTAATCCTTTTTAAATCGAGTCTATAACACAACAAAATGTGGAAAAAGTGAAGGGGTCTGAATACTTTCCGAAGGCACTGTATGAAGACCATATCCCTACTGTTGATGTACTGGCAGTGTACATGACAGGGAATGCAGAGGAGCAGGCGAGAGGAGGGGATGAAGCCGTCAGGTTGTTACAGGGGAGGAGAGGAGGAGAGGAGGGGATGAAGCCGTCAGGTTGTTACAGGGGAGGAGAGGAGGAGAGGAGGGGATGAAGCCGTCAGGTTGTTACAGGGGAGGAGAGGAGGAGAGGAGGGGATGAAGCCGTCAGGTTGTTACAGGGGAGGAGAGGAGGAGAGGACTGAGCCATGGGTGCCTGTGTTATTCCAATCCTCCAGACAAGGCAGTAAATAAGCCGTTGGAGCAGTAAAAACAGGTTGGCCCGGCTCCATGTGGATCTTGGGCCCAAAGCAAAACAAACAGAACAATAACACTGGGATCGCGCTATTAAAACTCGGTCACCGCGACCAACCGACCCGACCCTACCGGCCCGGGGGAAAGAAGGAAATCAACGACTACACAAAAACAACTGTTGTCGTAACTTAGACCGGAGTGACGGCGACAGGCTGGGGGGGGCATCAGGCTGGGGGGGGGGGCATCAGGCTGGGGGGGCGTCACTGTTCTGAAACCCGCAGAATCAAGTCCTCCAGAGCCAAGCCAACCTGTCAGAAAAACTAGATGTTAACAGCTCTGAGCTGGAACAACGTTTGCTTTCGAGGGGAACTACACAAACGCAGAGCCTTAATGCAATAACCTATAATCTGTTTACCTGCACCCGGGACCGCACGATGACCTTTGAGGTCATCGCCGCGACAACACGAACGTCAGTAAGTCCGTGCCGCTGCCAGGAATCCCTTTGGCCTCGAGTTGAATACATGCAGGCATAGAAGGAGGATAGAGAGAAAGTGAAAAAAGAAGGAAAAGGAGAAAAGGCTGCTCCTGAAGGAGTTTGGACCCGATGGGGGGGGGGGGGGTCAGGTTTCGGTGGCCTGGAGAGAGTGTTATTTTGGGGGACAGGGGACGGGGGGGTTGTTAGGTGAATGTTGGGGGTCCTATAAGAGGCACCAGCCCCGGGCCCTGCTCTCTCCCCTCCGCTCCCGGGACCCTGTCACTGCCGCACATCTGAGAACGCTTACCCTCACACCTCTCCCCACAGGGTCAGGGATCCGCACAGTCAAAGGGAATCGGGGGAATCATTTGAAGTCGGGGAAGGAAGCTATTGTCATAAACCAGCGGCCGGGCTCAGATTTCACTCCCAAGACTCGGTGGAGAAAAACACAGAAACACTTGCATGTTAAAAACACCACAACACCCTGCCCCCGCCCCGTCTCCGATAAGGAGTTGGAAAACACGGCTCATTAGTAGCCTTTGACTGCGATGCCGCCGTGAGCAACCGCCATATTGAGTTGGCTGGCGATTGGCTCGGCGAGGCCTGAGTTGTTGTTGTTGATGGCTTCCATGCGTTGGGTCTTTGGCTGGCAGAAGCCCCCCCGTCCCCTCAGCCTTTGAACAAGTGCATGGTCAGAGCCCCCGTTGGTCTGATGGGCCTGTTCGACCGGCGGTAACTGAGAAACACGCGGCCAGATAACAAATGAAAGAGCCAGAGAGGACGGAACGTCCTGGAACGTCTCTAATCAAAATGGCAGGAAGCGATTGTTGGGAAAGCGACCAGTGTAATAGAGCGGCAGTTAAATGAGGCAGATAGGGAGAGGGGAAAGGGTTGGTATGTGTGTTTGACGACGATGATGTGTGGTTGTGTGTATGTAGCTGTGTATGTAGCTGTGTGTGTGTGTGTGTGTGTGTGTGTGTGTGTGTGTGTGTATGTAGCTGTGTGTGTGTGTGTGTGTGTGTGTGTGTGTATGTAGCTGTGTGTGTGTGTGGTTGTGTGGTTGTGTGAGAGAGAGGAAAGGATGAGTGGGTGTTGCGCCATGGGACTGCAGCTGGATTTGCTGGTCAGCTGCTTTGTTTGCGCAGCCACAAACTGGCAGAGGATGTGTATTCTTTGTAGTTGAATTGTGCTCCCCTGACTGAAAATGTAATGTCACGGCTATCATGGTCTTATACCATGAACATAAACTAATACACAGTGTCACTAATCTGATCATTGGCCTGTTAGAACCTAAGGATAAGCTTCTAGCGGGAGTTACCAGAGCATTGGCCAAACACCCAGCTCTGGTTTCCAGTACCACTGCCTTCCTTGTGACTGTAGCCTGTCTGCGTCCAACGTTTTTACTGCCTTACTCCAGTGTGAGAAATATACCCCCTTTTTTTTTATTGGCAGGTTAAGACAAGTTCTGCTATAATGAGTGTTGGGTACCCTTTGAAAGTATCTCGAATTAGTTGGGAAAGAAAGGGATAAAAAATCCTTGAATGGACTTTACAGGCCTTTTTTTTCACTCCACCGTTGGAGTGTGTAATCAAAATTGAAGAAAAAAAAAAAAAAAAAAAAGCCTCTAGTTAAATAGTTCATGAATGATGCATTGGCCACACCGCCAGTCAACTCTGAACTCATGACTAATTGATGAGTGCACGCAAACAGATGTCTCCGCCCGCCCCCCTTTCCCAAAGCTGCGGTTGTTAGCAATCATTTGATAAACAACAGGGCTAATACGCTAATTGTTACCAGTGTACGGTGAGGTTATCCTCTGTGGTTACAGGGTACAGTAAGCATGGTCCATTTCACCTGGACCCCCCCCTCGGGCTTTGGTGTCTCACCCCCAAAACCTTCCATGCCTCAAAAAAAAAAAAAGGCTCACGGGGTTCGGCTCGGTACACGGTTACCTCATTAAATTAGCATCACCTAATCAAGTGGTGTCGGCGACCACAAGCGCCTGTATTTTCCTCCACAAAACCAATAAACAATGGACAGCTTTGTACGGAATTGTGCTGAGCGAGTTGAATTCCTCTTCTGCCAGTGTTATGGTTTCAAACCTTCCCTCCCCGGAATGTTTTTTCATCGGGGCCGCATTCCATCCTCTCTCTCTCTCCGTTTTTCTGGTTCGCGTGGCGTCTCGAATGCTGTTGGCTCGCTCCCGGCGCGTTTGAAGGCGCTGCCTCACGCTCAGACAGATGGCGTTGACGCAGGCAGGATCCAGACGGAGCGACGGCACAAACCGTCTACGACAAAAGCTCTCGTCTCTCGGGGAAGGGAGGGGAACGGAGGTGAATGGAATGGTGTGTGTGTGGGGGGGGGGTGGGAGTCAAATGAACGCACCCCCCGGGTCAAGGTGCTGGATGGCGGGCGCCGTATGTGTCGTACCGGCCTGGCAGGGTCCTGGAGCACGCTGACAAGAGCCATTAAAGTTTATATGCGTGCGGCACAGCTGCCTGTCAGGCTGACGGACAGGCCCCCCCCCACCCCCCAGCCCCGTGGAGTGACCCCCCCCCCCCCCTCTCTCTCTCTGATGATGATGCCAGGGCAGGCTGCGGCTCCCCTGGGCTGGGGTGGCCTGGGGGTGTTGTAATGGGTGGGGGCGACGGCTGGGTTAGGCCAATCCATACTGGAACTGATCTGCTCTCAACCATAAATGCGTACTGGGGATGGGGGGGGGGGAAGTATGTAATCACCTGGCATCAAACACACAAACACACATACTGTATACACTCATGTGGAGAGTAAGAAAATAGATGACTATTTACCTCTACCACACACGTGTGGAGGGGCAGTGGTAGTGATGCCACAGAAGGAGTATCAGAGGGGTGAAATGAACTAGATAACAGCACATCTGGTAGATAATGAACTAGATAACAGCACATCTGGTAGATAAAGTGGGTGGAGAGATGAGGGCAACGCAAACCAGCTTTTCTAAGAGGGGTGCTTGTGCATATGGTGCATCACTTAGCGCCCAGAACTGAACAAAGCACTCTGTTGTCTTGTGTGTGGGCGTGTGTGTCTGTGTGTGTCTGTGTGTGGCTGTGTGTCTGCGTGTGCGTACGTGTGTTGGACAGGCCCAGCCCCAGAGCTTACTTCAGAATGACACTTTGGGTTCTATTTCCTCTTCCTCTAAAGGTTCTGAAATACCATGGCAACCGTCCATGTGAACCACTGCTGGGAGTGAGGAATCAAGGGAGCGCAAAACAAACGCGCGTGTGTGTGCGTGGGTGCGTGTGCATGTGCGTGTGTGCCTGCGTGGGTGTGTGGGCCCGCACACACACACACACACACACACACACACACTCCCTCCCCAAAAGGCCCCAATAGTGTGTGTTTGTGTGTGTGTGTGTGTGTGTGCAGAGTGTGTGATGCAGCCTGCCGTGCCACAGCAGGATTAAAGTATCCGTCTCCGTAGACTGCCTCTCCCTTCGCCCTCCTCACCCCCTCCCACTCACTATTTGTTTTAATTAAAAGAAAACTTCCAGCCTTGGCCGATCGGGACCGACCGGCGATCCCTTATTCCTCTCCACTTCAGTTTTTGGGAATTTTTTTCCCGAGGTGAGGTTAAGATGGGGTAGAAAAAGGCGTTTTTTCTCTCAATGTTTATGTATCAGACGCACTTTGAAAGGTTTTCCTCACAAGGGGGTGAGAAAATGCAGTCAGCCAAAGGGAAATGGAATCATTCCGGAATGGAATGGCAGGTTTGGGAATGCCTGTTTACTCTCCTAATTCCAAGTCGTTAGCAGTCACAGTATTACCCCTTGGGTTTTGGAGGTGTGTGTGTGTGTGTGTGTGTGTGTGTGTGTGTGTGTGTGTGTGTGTGTGTGTGTGTGTGTGTGTGTGTGTGTGTGTGTGTGTGTGTGTGTGTGTGTGTGTGTGTGTGTGTGTGTGTGTGTGTAGGTGTGTGTGTAGGTGTGTGTGTGTGTAGGTGTGTGTGTACGTGCATGCGTGCGTGCGTGTGTGTTAGTTATTGTGTCAGCGGTTCCCCACAGCTCTGGTTTATGCTCTGGTGTAGCAGTGTTTCACGTTACCTCCTGATCTGTCTCACTCCTCCATCTTGTGTGTCCAGCCATAGCAACAAGCAGCCAAAGAGTATCGTTGTGATAATGATGACCACGACTTAATTTGTTGGCGGATATATGTCGTTGAACAAAAATACAGCAAATATAAAGTATTTAAAAAGCTATTGACAATGGCATTACATTGGTATGCATTTCATCAACAATGTCGAACAAGACGAATTTTGCCTAGGGAACAATAAAGTGATCTATATTTATATACATTGATCTCTTAGGCTTATGATAGTGCTGTAATAATATTAGATACATTAAATATTGTGAAAGAATAACCCTAACCCTATATATGTAATATATGACTAAATGTGTTGTTTTGTAGCTGGATCCACTTCCTGAAGAGGTGCTGCAGCAGAGGCCCAACCCGAACGCTGTCCACTCCATGGAGAAGGTCTTAGAGGCCCACGGTGAGTGGCCACCTCTACCTAGACACAACACTTCTATCCAGACACAACACCTCTATCCAGACAACACCTCTACCTAGACAACACCTCTACCTAGACACAACACCTCTACCTAGACACAACACCGCTACCTAGACAACACCTCTACCCAGACACAACACCTCTATCCAGACACAACACCTCTACCTAAACACAACACACAGGCCCACATCTGGACACGTGATGCTTTTAGTGGAGTTAAAGGAAAGCTCTTGTGTTAAGCTTGACCCCTGACCTTTGCCCTCGGTTGCCCTGTGGTCCTACAGGTAAATACTGGCGCTCGCTGCAGCGCTCCGCCTCCACCATGGGCTACTCCCTGAACGAGGCCCGGCGCTGCGAGACGGAGGAGGCCGAGACCGTCACCGCCATGGCCTCCCTCTCCGTGGCCAACAAGCACATGGGCAAGCGGTACGTCATGCCACCCCGTGTGTGTGTGTGTGCGTGCGTGCGTGCGTGCGTGCGCTCTATACTCCAAAAGTTTGGATTTTAAATCAAACAATTACTATGAGGTTAAAGTATAGATTCTCAGCTTTTATTTGATGGCATTTGTGTACATATTGGTTTCACCATTTAAAATTAGTTGTTGTTTGTTTTGAGGTATGTTTGCCTTAAGTTCCCTTTTTCAGCAAATGAAATGCATGTTCAATTGGAATTAAATCTGAAGATTGACTTGGCCAGTCAACAATTCTACTTTTTGGCCCTGAAAAACCGAGTTGCTATGCTATGGCAGTATGTTATGGGTCCTACTATATGATAAAGTGCCATCTAATGAATTTGGAAGCATTTGCTAGAGCAGGCAAGATGCTTCTGTACACTTCAGAAAACATTCTGCCGCTGCCGTCAGCAGTTACAGTACATCATCAATTACGATAAGTTAGCCAGTTCTAGTGGCAGCTATACATGCCCAAACCAGAACACCCCCTCCACCATGTTTCACAGATGAGGTTGCATTTACATTTACATTTTGTTGTATGCTGTAAATCTTGGGCAGATCCTTTTTTATCCAAACTTTCAACTTGCAATCACTCTGGCACATGATAATATTCATCTGTCCATAAGACCTTTTTCCAGATTTCTGCAGGCTTTTTAAGTACTTTTTAATTGTAACCTGACCATCCTTTTTAAGGATAACTAGTGGTTTTCACCATGCAGTGAAGCCTCTGTAGTTCGGCTGGTGACATATTCTGGGGATGCTAGTCTCTGACACATTCAGGTCTACCTCCTGGAGAGTGTTCCTGGTCTGTGGGACAGTTGTTTTGAGGTTTTTCTTAATTATGGTGAGCATCCTTCAGTCCTCCACTGCCAGCCTTACTTGCCCATTTGCGATTGCTGAGCTCACCAGTGCTTTTTTTCCAAAACTATTGATTTTGGCAAGCCTGGCAAGGTTTTGGCTAGGTTTCTGCTGTTTTTGTCCTCAAAATAAAAGCTTCTTTAACCTCATACTAATTGTTTGATTTCCAATCCAAACTTTTTGAGTACATAGTCAAAAGAAAAAAACATGCTTCACTGTCCCATAACTTACACTGTATAATTTATATTTATATATTACACTGTATAATTTATGTGTAATGTATACCTTAACTCACACTGTGTATGTATATGTGTGCATATATTTTATATGAATGTGTGTGTATGGATGTATCCATGAACTGTGTGAGTATTTGAATGTGGCTGTATGACAACCTGGATGCATGGTATCCCTGGATTCCCATGGTATCCCTGGATTCATGGTATCCCTGGATTCTTGGTATCCCTGGATTCATGGTATCCCTGGATTCTTCTGTTAGTCGGCCACTTCCCCATGCGTCTGACGGCAGCACCTTGCCATATGCTTAATTGGAAACACAGCAGAAGCATGGAGCACCGATGCTGGCTGTCTCTGACTATCTGTCCACCCTCCAAACACACGCACAAGAGAAATTGTCACAGAGGTCAATAGAGATATTTGTACAACTCTGTGATTACTCGCTCACTGTGTGGATGTTTATAGATCTATCTTGTGTGTTGTGTCTGCTCTGATGCTTTGCGTGGTTATGTGTGTTATGTCTAAGTCCTGAGTTATGTGTCCAGATGTTTTGTCTCGGTTCTGATAGGTGTTCTGTTTGAAGTGTGTGCCTGTAGGCCTGTGTTTTGATACATGTTTTGTATCTCCTCGGCTCTGGTGGACATCTTGTCTGTACTTTGATTGTGTTTTGATATGTGTAGTATTACGATACTCTTCTGATGTGTCATTGGGTTTTCCCCCCCCAGAGCGGAGGAGGAGCCTATGGAGGAGGAACCGCCCATGTAAGGGGCTCCTGCGCCCTTCGACCACTCAGACACTTGTCCAGGTGTTTCTGACATCCTCCTCAGCCAATCACCAACCTCCGTTTCAATTTGACCCCTCCCCATTGCCCTGCCCACGCCCTGCCTAGATGGCACCTTGGCTTGCGGGGCCGACGTGACGTTGAACGGGGGGAGGGAACTGAAACGGACACCGTAGACAACCACCGGAGCGGACCGACTCGACCGCCACCCACGTGTTCTGTTGCCAGGCAGCGTCACAGGGGGTTGCCAGGCAGCGTCACAGGGGGTTGCCCGGTCTTGTCTTCAGGACCTTTGGGATTTAAGGAGGTTCATAGAACTGTCCCACGGTGGCAACCCCTGAGTGCCAGTGCTTTTTAAACACTAGACGTACGACGTCTGAAGTACCGGTCCAGACCAGACAGACACTCTACGTCTGAAGTACCGGTCCAGACCAGACACCAATCATTTACAGCCGTCTCCTTTCTTTTCTTGTGTCGTTTGTTCCTTTTTTTTCCTGTTCCTTTCGTCGGAAAAAAAACAACAGAGCCTATGATATAATTGTGACTCTTGTTTCTAAGGATTGATGATTGCAGTTCAACTAAGACATTGAGAAAGGAGAGATGCAGAGGCTTTCCTGTGATTTTTTTTCAAGATGTGAAACTGGCTGTTTTACTGAATTGGAGATAGATAAAGAAAGAGGATCACTTTGGGTGACCAGGCACTCCGGTCCCAGATGACAGACAGTAAAAAGACTGTGAGTTTGTGCCTTTTTCCAGCCTGGTGGATTTCATGATGAACTCGACAGAGGAGCTTTGCCTTAAAAGAGTTACGGGAGAGAAGCCCTCCCCTTCACTCCCATCCTTCATCCTTGATGATCGGCCAGACCAGCGATGCCTGCACGTTGTTGGCACATAGACAGGAGGCCCCTCGGCATGTTTACCCATAATCCCCCTGCCGCCAACCTACTGCCCCCCCCCCTTTATTTCCTTGTTCCTTTTTCTTTCCCCCTTGACTGTCGTTTGGAAGGTAGTTGCCAATTACATGCGGTCTAACATGGTTGGGAGTCTTTTCATTTACGTGTGAATGAAAGTGCTCAAAGGTTTAGCATCACCCAATGTAGCTTCTGGCGTGAACCCTCTACCAAATACATGTCACCTCTTAAAAATAGTTAACTAGCATGCACTGTACTAGAGCGACTTGCTGTATGAAAACTAGAATGCTGTTTAAGTAGTAGTAAGAGAGAACAAATAAATAAGCCAAAGCATGACGTCGTTTTTGGCTTAATTGTCTCGAATTGCAAGTATATTAGACAGATTTTGCTATCATGACTTTAAATTCAAGATTGTTGCCAGTGAGGAAGTCCTATGGTCGACCCATATGGTGACTTACGTGTATGCCTCAACACAGCACCAATTTCTGAAACTTTCTAATGTCACGATACGCAGGCGAAATTGTAAACATCTAGGGCCAGGAGAATGAAGACCGGCCGTCCGATCATGAAGGCCAAGTCTTCTCTCTGAAGTCACTATCACTATCGCCATGCTCACAGCACAGTCAGACTGAAGCACCTTTGATTTTACAGGGGTGCAAGCCCCCGTATTCTCTGACATCTGCTCTGTGCTCCATGTTAGCCACAGCTGCTCCACAAGTGTCAGATGCTACTAAGCAGGTGTGTCTGTGTGTCTGTGTGTGTTATAGTCATAGCCACTGCTACTATGACAGCTGTGTGTATGTCTGCTTTTAGAGAGGTGGAGAAAAGGGTGTATTCAGCCTTGTGTTTGTGTGACATGAAATATCTCTTCACACCACACACGCGTTGTCAGGTGGGTGTCCAATATTACCTATAATGCCTATAGCTCAGATAATGGAGCTCATCATGATAAAATGGTTTATTGAACCCCCTCCCCCCTCCCGCCCCCAACTCATGTTTAGTCTCTGGGCAACTACCTTCAACATTTTTGCTGAAATCATTACTCATTTGTATTTGTGTTTTCTTTTCATCAGTGGGGAATAGTGAATACAGAGGAAGAGCTATGGAGGTTTATACAGTGATCTTAAGGGTATTTCCCACCACACAGAGTTGTTTTGATAACTACTCAATTTGTGTTATTTTTTCTGTTTCGTTTTTTTTATTATTTTTTTTCTGTTTTCTCTGTTTCGGTTCTGTTGGTATCTTTTGAAGTGGACTCCAGAGTCTTTGTTTTTTGTACTTTTGTATTTGTTTTCTTGTTATTTGTATTGTTTTGCTCTCTCTCTCTCTCTCTCTTGGTTACTCTTTGTACAGTTGACATGCTTCACAACCAAGTGAGGATTCAGTTCCTTGTCTTGAGGAGAAGCCATTTCATGGCTATGTTTTCTGGGTTCAGGGTTTTGGGGAGGGTGGGGGATGCAAATATTTCTACTTTGTATAATGATTCCAACAATTGTGTATTTACTATACTGTCTGTTCATAGTAGATTTATATATGGAAAAAAAAATCTATAAGTATATTATATATTATAAGATATTACAATCTTGTTTTTGAAAAAAAAAAAAAGTTAGTATTGCAAGGTGATATGCTCATATTTCATTGGTTGGTCTGACTGCCCTTCCTGGTGTTGCTGAGGGCACTTTTCACTGTCCCTGGCTGCCATTCGCTGAGAGTTCAATACAGTGGCATCCGATTGGTTCTCTCTTTCTCATCAGTATACACAACTCACCGTGGCTCACTTGATACCCCTGACACTACATAGGGAAGAACTGCTATAGACCCCTGGACCCCACTCTGTTCCAAAACCCCTCTGGCCAACATCTGAACAGAGCCATGATTTCTCCCTCTGCCCTCCAACACTGTGACCTGCTCTACCAATGAATGCATCAGATAATCCTAGATATGTTTTATAGTTTGTCCTGTAGTGGAGAGGCCATCCCTGTAATAACTAACATGGCAACATACACTGTGACCTTGTCTTAACGGTGCACGAACCATCATGACAGCACACTGTTACATCGCCGGGAAACAATCTCTGACCAACGACCAAATAGTCTGGTTGTGTTGATAAGCCTTTGGTGGCAATCTGCATTGTCATTTGACATGAATATTCCACGGGACTTGTCCTATTCCGCCCTGAAGTAACCGTGCCCTGGCGTCACCGTTAACTGTGGATCGACCCAAACCAAAAGTCCTCACCTACCCCACTCCCTCTGCCTCTGTCTGACGGGTATAGCAGATGTCTACAAAAGTCAGAGTTAATTTCTATGTACTCTGTCTCAATTAAGGGAACAGACATGTTTTATTCATACGTTGGTCTTTTGGCCGTATCATAGTGCTCCAGGTGTTTTCCCGAGGCAGTTCAAATAACCACATAATCCATAAGGCATATCCTCTATGGAGTAACATGTTTGCAGAGATAATGAAGGGAAAGTGATTTGGGGTATGGATCAGTAAATATGAATACCACATCACTGCAGTCTGTAGTCATTGTGACTGACTTTTGAAAAGCTGTCACCTGATTCCCCCCCCCCGACCCAGCCCACTCTAGCCCACCGCCAGCCTAACAACCAGTGCTTTCCCAGAATGCTTAGCAGCACCAGCCCAAGCAATGGCAGTCATGGTTTTTTTTTCTCAACTTAGGAGTCATACTGTACTTTTGTTGTCAAAGGGACTTTTACTATCTGGTTGTTCTACCTACCGAATGTCCAGATAGTCATGTTATAATCCCCGTTTCCACTGATAAATGAACAACATTCCATTTGTTTAATTTGTAATGTTTTTATTATCATGGGGCATTTTTGTTCTTCTCCTGCTTTATCTCCATGGCACCACCAGGTCTAAGGATTGTCCGTTGTTTATTTGATTGGCCTGGTTGGAGTCTGCACCATTCCTCTGCTTTCCACCACCTCTGTACTTTCTCTGCATGGTTTGTGTGTCCGCATGCCTGTCTGTCCCCTGTAACATATCTGCACAAGGAAAGAGCACTGAAGGACAGAAGTACTTTTTACTACAGCATCAGGCGCAAGCATGTGTCGGGAACTTCTTCTCTCTACCCCCCCCCCCCCCCCCCTTTTTCTTATTTTTTGGGAGCGACAAGGAAAAGTGTCCCAGGATGACAGATGAGCTTTTTATGTCTATGAAAAAACGACAAACTGAACTGACTTAAAACGTTTGAACATTTTACAAAAACAATCTTTATCTAGCACTTGTGACATACAGACAATAGATTTCATTGGATTTATGTAGAAAACTGTTTTAGGGGAGCTAACCAACAGGTGACAACAACATAGGCCGACTGTTTTGGGGGCGGGGGGGTGTTTGGGGAGGCGACATTTTGATTGGAGACATCTGGAATAATCAAAGGGCTCGATCCAGATGACTGGTCTCTCATTGTCATGGTTGTCCATTCCACTTCAGCAAGTTATATCTGTGACCACTGTGGTGAAAAGAACAGTACTAGGTTTACAAATGTATGAAATGCATTCTTCTTGTTTTTATCGTTTTGTTTTGACTTGTTCTCCATTGTTCCAGAATAGTACTTTTTTCTCTGGACCTTTGCTCTAACATTTTGTCTTTGACATCTACATTATAAAGTATCATGTTTTGGAAAACCACAATGTCTTGTTTTTATTCATGGGCACCATGGTTGAATGAGTGTTGTTTTAATGCAAAGGAAAGGCTAATTGACTGACTTGCAAATTCACATTCGCAGAGGCCAACAAACTCACACACGCTTTACGGTGTGTGTGTATATACACACATATGTTCACATAAAGTGCTTGCCCTCACTCCCAGCCTCTCATAACCTGACATGGACATGATCTTGTTTATGAGTGACAATATCAGACCCCCAACACCAGTATCGCTCCTCTTATGATTTACAGTTGTGTTGTCTTGGTTGAAGCAGAAGTCAAGCCTAACACTAGTTTTGAGAATTTACCGATCGTCTGCTCCATTTCAAACATTGCATGTAAATGTTCCTGATATACTCACACTAAATAATGCCTAGAAACTGACATATCTGTTATCTCTTATTTGTATTTGTAAATGTTACTATGATTGTTCAGTCAGAAATTATCTTTTTGTATTGGCGACTGAAGGTTTAGCTGTACAAAAAAACAACACGTAAAGAATCCTTTTTATTTTTATTTTACATGGCCATGTTGGTATTCATATCCACTTTACAAGACAAAACAGATTTGGAACTTTTGGATACATATGAGTTTTTATTTCAACATTTTCTAATGATGTTTTTGGACATCCCAAACAAATGTTGCGGAGGCTCCAGTATTTTGTACCACGTAACGGCAGTTTGTAACTCTTGTGGTGTAAATAAAGACTTCACTACTCAGTAAGTGACCTGTCCTCATTTTGCATTTATGTATTTATTGTTGATGTATTTATTGTTTGCCTGTATAGTCTTACACAAAGTCCACAGTAAAACTGGGTCTTCTTTTTCCTTTTGAAATGTGAAGTCTCTTTTTGAGGTCTTTAAATAGGTACAGTATACTGTCAGACAGAGCTTGGACAGTAAAGTCATTGTGCAGAACTTTCTTGTTTAAATCATGAAAAGATCTTCAGAAAAGACATTGTGGATCTATTGAGATGGTCGCTTGGCACTGCATCTCATTTTCAGGACTGTTAAATAACTCTGTAATGTTCTCATAGGCATGGACCCTGTTCCAATACTTTGAATCTCCATCCCTCCTTGAAGTTGTGTTAGATCAGTTGTTTTGACAGGGAACATCCTGTGCTGAAGAGGGCGCTATATTAAGACATTGGACAAATTTAGGTGACTGCTCTCTAGTTTGAATGTCAAAAGTGAGATTGAAAAGACACGATCACGTCTGAATTCTGAATTTACCTTTCTACTATTGCAGTGTTAGAGGTGCAACAAGGCGATATAAGAAAGACAACCAATAGGAATCCAGGATGCTGTAAACAATGGCAAGACACAAGTTCCATTTGGACCCGTATAACTAGAATAGTTATGGAAGAATTTGTCTTTCAGTGTGGGAGACTCTCATCGGTTGAAATCGTCTGCATTTGTAAAAGTCACACCTTGTACACCTGGTTTAACACTACCTAACCTTGTACACCTGGCTTAACACTACCTAACACTACTACTACTACTTAACACTACCTAACACTACTACTACTTAACACTACCTAACACTACTACTACTACTTAACACTACCTAACACTACTACTACTACTACTACTACCTAACACTACTACTACTACTACTACTTAACACTACCTAACACTACTACTACTACTACTACTACTACCTAACACTACCTAACACTACTACTACTACTACTACTACTACTTAACACTACTACTACTACTACTACTTAACACTACCTAACACTACTACTACTACTACTACTTAACACTACCTAACACTACTACTACTACTACTACTTAACACTACCTAACACTACTACTACTACTACTTAACACTACCTAACACTACTACTACTACTACTTAACACGACCTAACTGAGGTACATCTAAAGTGCATGTTCCTCTCCACATGACACCTCCTTTCCAACATCCACAATGATGTGAAAGCTCTTGACGGGTGCAAGCACATTTCCAGAAGGCCACTATATCGTTTTCACCAATCCTCAAGTTTTCAGATCAGTGCAGATGGAGGAGAGGAAACCACTTCAGACTTTTTTTCCCTGACCATCCTTCCATCTGTGTCCAGCAGGGGGCAGTGATGGAGGCAAGGGCCTCACAGTAGCCACAAGCAGGATTAGCAACCCATTTGAAACAGCCAAAGGTCAACCCAGTGTCCAAATAAACAGCAGCGAGGCTATGTTGGTGGTGGTGGTGGTGTATGTGTTTTCTGGGAGGGATGTTGAGACAACACTCCAAACAAAAACAGAATCAAGACCACCTCGGCTCTGTCAAACAAACAAAGCAGGGAGTACGATTACTGCTGCTCTTCTGTCTGCTATTTTCCTCTGAATTTCCAAAAAGAAAGATACACACAATCAATGTTGCTGGTGTGACAGTGTGTTTGAATGGCAGCTGTTTGAATATTCATAAATCAGGGGGGTCGGAGACCCGTGTTGTGTCATGACAAACAGACCCGGACACGACTCTCAAGTCTCTAGAGGAGCAATGCAAACTGAGACGCGAGTGACAATATTGACTGTCTTCCCAGCGGACCGAAGACCTCTCCGGATGAACAGAGAGGACATAAAAGCGAAGAATGTGCTTTCTTTAAGGTCCCTGCCTGTGAGGAGACGGTAACGGCCGTGCTCTGGGCACGCAGACCGACCGTCTCGGCGACGACTCCACGCCGTCCCACACCCCGTGCGGCTGACTCCCGCGACCCAGGAGAAGGGGTCAGGGGGGTCACAGAAGGGCCAGGGCTCCTCCTCTTGACTTACCAGTCTCGGATCATTTCTGGTAGCCATCCCACAACATGGCCACCTTTTTTTCCCACAACAAAAACCCAGACAGCGATGTTGGCACGGAGGGAAAAAAAAAATATCCCGGAAAACCCCTGGCTATATTTCCCTTTTCCCCACAATGACATTCCTGTCTGTGGTGGCGCTCCCTCTCTCTTCCCTGCTCATCCTCCTGCCTCCGTGCGTCAGTTCGCTCTGTCATTACCAGATCCTATATTAGAAAAGGCTTCATCCTAGAACACCGCCGCACTGGGCTGTTAATTGCAGGCCTCTGTGTTGCGTGGATGAGGACGGGGCCAGCTGGGAGATGACAAGCGCTGGAAATTACAGATCAGAGTTATTGGAACCCCCCTGAACCATGTGACACACAGGCAATAAGGCTGGCGTATTTACGACTCGGGCCCGAGCTGCAGAATCCAAGTATCTGTCCTCCGCAAGCTGCACCCCCCTCCCACACGCGCACACACACACACAAACACACACACACACAAACACACACACACACACTCTCCCTCGAACATACACACACATGCTCCCCATGGGCCCATAAGGAAGGATCTATGAAGTTATATGGTGCGTCAGGACAGAGGGACATAGGAGATGGGCCTCCCTAGGTCAGAGTGACTGTGGGGCAGATGGGCCTTGTGTCTCAGCTCCGTCTCACACTGATAAAGCACTGGGTGGGACAGGGTTTAGTTTGAGAAACTTCCCGAATGGTTGCAGCTGCCGCAAGTCCTCCATTACACACAAGGAGCTTTCTTGCATTCAGATGAAGAATCAATATTGTGTTAATTTGCAATGAAAACACATTTGAACCATTTGAGTATCCAATTATTGTTATTTTAAGTGTTGACATCTGGATGCCTCCTCTGAGCTCGCTGACTTGATGCAGTTTGCTGAACCATGCACCTATCATTGGTTCCATCCCTCTGCTCTCTTCAAAGGAGGTCACATTGTAACCTTGAACTGAGCTATTTCAGGTAGCTACAGGGATTTTGGCTGAAATGGTCTATTTCAGACCACAGTCACAAATAGAAATGGTCTGCCACCATAGACTGCGTTCAAGATATGTCTTATATGTATAAGACTGTTCAAAGATTTATGGCATTTCCAGGACTGCAGGCTTTCTAAGTGTGGGGTGGATGAGGTGGAGTTTGCATGAACTTCCCCTTTAATTGTTTCGTTCGGTGTGAGTGGAGTGTGTCTTTAAAACAATGGAATTTGGTTGGAGTTCCCCTTTAATTATTTTGAAGTGCAACAATGCACCATGCTGTGTGCTTCCATTGGCCTCGAACGGGGACCGGTGGTCCGTGTTGTGTATTTGAGAAGTTGTGTGGGGTTTGTTCCTCTTGCAGTGTGTTTAGTCTAGTTAGGCTGTTAAGCAACCACTGAGAGGGAGGGTGAGGACACGCAGCATGGTCCAAAGGCAGCACGGACCATTGGGGAGCAGTTTTCAACAAAACACGAGACAGAGATCTGTCAGTTTCAACACCTACGGTGTCGATTGGTTGTAGCACGCGGAGTGATTAAAACTCCTGAGACAATCTAGAAAATGCACTGTAGTCCGAAACCTTATGATCCATTCAGTGGTATTAATCATTTTCATGTTTTATTTGTTTGATAATACAATACAATATACAATGAAGGGTAGTAAGGGAGA
>NC_139666.1:4082402-4119902 GCF_951799395.1 Argentina silus
TCAGCCAAACGACAGGATGAGAGAGGGATTTGCTGAAGGCTGCTTTCCGCTGGAGTCTAACCCTGGTCTGCGTGGTGTTTATGTACAGCATAAGCAAGGCCCACCTGGCTAACACACACACACACACACACACACACACACACACACACACACACACATACACTCACACACACACACCAGACATGCACACACACACACACACACACACACACACACACACACCAGACATGCACACACCAGACACACACACACACACACACAAAGGAGTGTGCATTCACACAATGGAGACCATAGCTTTCTTGGCTGTAGACGAGCATCAATCTTAACCCTGCGCAAACCTGAGTTCTACTGTTATGAACACTCTTGCCAAAGCTCTAACGTGTGACCTGGATGACACGGCAGCTGTCATAACACACCACCCTGGTGACTGACAACCACTGTTTACGTACGACTGTCATGATGTCAACGTTAAACAGAAAAACGTTTAACCGTCTTCTCCCGTGTAATGCTTGGGGACAGCGCTCTATCCGTTACCATGGACAGTCATGCAATGTTATGACACATGTTTAGTCGTCCCTATGACAGGTTATGACAGCGCAGAGTCATAGCACACTCCTTCTGTCTCTCAATACTTGGGGCATCTGCAGTGCAGACATTGTAGCGGATACGACGCACAATTCGCCTGCCGATGTTGGAACGAATCCCGTGTTTTTCAGCTCGCCGTGCCATCCGGCTCTCCAGCTCCGCAGCTTTACGAGGTGGCAGTAGGCGGACTGGCCATCTGGAGCACCGGGAGGATCCCCCCGGGTCAGGGCCGGGCCGGGTCGGGTGACAGTCCAGGACCGTTTTTGTAGTCCCAGTCCGTCGCTGAGAGGCAGTCACCAAACCGCAGGACGGCGACCGCGTGGAAGCAGGCGTACAGGTCCCTGATGATGAGGAAGGAGGCCCTCTTAGTGTGGGATCAAAGTATTAGACATCCTGATTAGGGGTGGGTGGGTGGGGGGGATAGGCGGGGGAGTAGAGACCAGAAACACTGATCAACTCACTTCTGTCCAAGGAGCCTGGAGAGAAGAAGGATTGGTGGCTGGGTCCGTGTTTTGAGTAGCACTGCTGGAATTCCGTGCGGCGTGCTGTACTGTGTAGCCGGGCTCCTACACGGAACGACTTCTGGAAGGCTTTGGTAAACATTGTGGCCGGGAGGGGGGGGGGGGGGGGGGCATATTTGGCACCTGCTCAGCCCGGCATGGAATTGAGGGGAGAAAACGATGTAGTCAAAGATGTAGTGATTTCTAACGGCGTATATATTAGCCGCACTAATCGGGATTACATACTGTCGGGAGAATAAACTGTGAGGGGAAGGTGAGGAGTATGCAGACATGTCAAAAATGGAGCCTGGCGAGGTCTGTGTGTAGCAGGTGCGCAATATACTATCCGCCCTCCGAAGGATTACTTTCCTGACATGACTTATCAGTTCAAATCCACATGTATAACAATCACTAGCACCGATACACTACCAGCCTACTACTGATAGCGGTGATTGTCATTAGAAACATTTAGCTTCAGTAGCTTACATATGGGGCTAAAGCCAAATAAGTTTGTCAAAGCTCTGGCTAAAATATTAGCTTACACAATCTTGTCTTTGGTTAAGCAGAACTCTTTCCCTCTCCCCTAATTAGTGGTAGGCCTAGGCCCATTTGAATTCTGACTCACACACACATTCTATGGCATTGTGAACTATTCCATAGCAAGCAAACCCAGGAGACTATGTGCGTCTGCCGACATTGTGGCAATTGCGCAGCTGACTTTCAGCTTTAGCACAAAATAAAACCTTCAGTCACGCCGACACTAACCCCCCAAATGGTAAAGTAACCTTCACATTTGAGCGAACCGGCCGAAAACATGAAATCCTATTTGAGGCGCACACAGCGTAAACCTTTACTTTATCCCTTTTACTGCAAATTAAAATTTTGTAGCTTTTTCCGTCTGATTTTACGGGAAACATCTGTGGCTCTCGCGCTGCTGGAGCAGTCGCCCCCGGGCGAGTTACCGCGCTGCTTGGCTGTGAGCGCGGCGTAATGAGCCGGTATCAAACACTCCGCCGATGGCCGAACTGGGCCGAGTATACGGGACTGAAATAGTCCTGGGAGGTGAGGCTACTCATACACCCACCTCCATGAATACCCACGACCATGCCTATGATGCAGTTCCCAAATAACCACAGTAGGCCTACTTTTCTATTGAGCTCATTGACGTTCAAAACTAAAATAAGTCAACTTAACAGAGCTGAATAAGCCTAGGCCCAATTGGTGGATGGATGGTACACTTTTTAAACGGAGACAGACGTAAGAGGAATCATCTTCAGTGAAGTCCAAGCCCTTATTTTGCATCGGAAATTCTATAAAAGATGATGGAAGACATTGTGGAATTTCATGTGGATTTAAGGTGCCAAAAGTAGGCTGCGTTTTCACCCTGAGATATGAGTAGGCTACACATAGCCCTATGCTATCCAATAAAATCTACTGCACTCATCCACAAACTGTGACTGACTCATGGTGGACTGCCGTGCCAACGTATAGACGCATATACAGTAAGTCACATTCAGGATTTGAGCGCATCTGTGGTTATTCATGTCTGTTTCGCCCCTGAACCTTCTGGATTCCAATTCGTCACAGAGACTGCAAAGACATGAGCACATCGCCTGCTGAACATCCATAGGATAAATAGTACTGAGTTGTAAGCTAAGCAAGAAAAAGATGTGCCAAATATCATTCTTCAGAGGTGAGCGTCTTGATTTTACACGATATTGCAATAAATGTCTAAAATGACGCTTGCCTATTTTGCCTGTTATGGCCTATTTCACGGATCCCCGCAGGTGCAACAGGTACTGTCTGGGGTGTGTCTCATGAAGAGGCCTATATGCTGTGTTATTGGGAATGTGTGACTTCAGCCGCAGCTTCCATCGGAGCAGGCCCATGTTACAGCCTCCAACAGAATCACAACGACGGGAGGATATTACAATTCATCGCAGGTGCTTCCCCCGCAAATGCTGCCAGATTTCCTCCCAGGATTGAACACACATCTTAATAAAGTTAGCCAGGTTTTGGGGGCATGCTGCTACTGCCAGCAGCTTGTAGCCAGACTTCTCTGGTGATAGTCCTTCTCAAAATAGTAGCCTTCATTTAATCATCATGAAGAAAGTGACTTCATGCCATATTTTTCAAACATAGGCAAATGTAGCCCGTTGAATCATGTCAGCCACCCAATTCGATGTCACCTTTCTAACGTATTTGTTTTTATTAGATGACAAAGGGCTTGAGAACCGTAAACACATCACTTTTATTATAACTTGGTGAAATGGAGTAGATGTAGCACTGAACTGTTTGACCCTGAAAGTGGAGCACAATACGGTCCTTTCACTATTTCGATTTATATCTAACCACGTCTGGGAAAATGAGATGTAAACAATTTTATGCTTTGAGAGTGTGGGGGTTGGATTGAAAGGAAAAATTAAGAGGTCTGGTAGGGGTCCGGTATTTAAAAGCAACTAGTTGTCGTTATCTGCGGTTGTTCGGGCTCCCTGCTCGTTAAAGAATTCCCTTCAAGGCATTGCTATTTAAATGATTACTTGTTATTAAAGCGGACGAGGCTTTTATATTCCTGGGTTTAAATCTGACTCGAATTTCCCCCGCTGTTAATGAAGCTATACGGTTTTTATTACGGTTTAGCCGGTGTTTTCTTTCCACAACAAGTGGGGAGAAAAGGCTTAACAAAAGCTCACACTAAGCAGTGAAAAGAGTGTTTGTTTCTCCTTGTCTACGTGATTATCCGGAGAAAACATGGGGAAAAAAACTTCCACAATCATTGTTAATAAGCCTTGTCACACAACAGTGTGATATACAGTGCACTGTAGATAGGTTGTATGCACAACTACAAGGCAACTATTTCTGAAGTAGGAATTGAAGCTCCAACTAAATGGAAGGGATCAGAAGAAATAATAAGGTTTGACACTATGGTTTATTTGATCTTTAACTATTCATTTCTGTATTAAATTATTTTACATCAAAATAGAATCAAGGGAGTAATAAGCCATGACACCACTACAGTTGCTACGGTAGTCGATGAAACATAAATCAAGGAGCTCAACTACATCGTTCAAAAAATATGTGTTTTAATAAATAAGCAAAACATTTACATTGGACGGAGTTGGCAAACTTGCGAAAGTCAAATCAGGAAAATTCCATGCAGCGTACCTCAAGAACGTAATGATTCTAAATTGCATTGGTCCCTTTACAAGCTGATACTTACAGTTATGTACAATACGTATTCGAAACATTTATATATAATTCTATTTAGAGTTCTTTAAAACAAAACGAAATATATCCCCCCCCACCCAAAAAAAAAAAGATAACAGGTCCTTCCTGCTGGCAACTAACATCACCATATCGACATTATTGACACGGGAAACTGATAAGACTGTCTGAATAAGGCGCTTATCACATTACGTCTCTTGACCACGTCTCTGAGGTTCTGGGTTCTTCAATAGATCCTTTGGTGTCTTCATTCTTTGTTGAAGTAAACAGTCTGTAACAGATCAAAGAAAAACACATGAAAATGTTGATCATTATGACATTGCCTTGGGTACATTCTGCAATCAGTTCCTGAGAGAGATGACTGTTGTTAGATCGATGACGTAATTGCGTTGCCTATTTCTCTTCAGGTTGGCACAACTGTCTATTGAAACGCTCCCTGGCATATAGGAAGTCATCAATGAAACAATTATTTGCCCCTGAGTGGAACCATCTGCCAGCAACGGAAAGGGATTTCATTTTAAATGATCATAAACCACAGTAGCCTACATAGTTGCATCACTGGAAAATGCCATATGGTGGCCAAAATACAGTGCAGGGGATATCGTTCTGAGCACCTGTCCGATTTCGGATGTTTTAATTTCTACAGAAGCAGGCTATAAACGTGCAAAATCCACAATTTGTGTGTGGAGTAGGCATGAATATAATGCATGATGCTATAAAGCCTTTTAACCGTATTTCGAAGATGATAGGATATACAGGACTGGAATTCTTATAGGCGTATCATTTAGACAACGCCTCTTTCGTTTGACAAATTATTTTTGTATTCGTCAGAAATATTTGTCTTACTAATAGATGCTTAAGTGAACGAATTTAACCGACCTTTAGACTACATAATAAGAAATCAATGCAAATGAATGTGTTTATTACGCTGTAACACGCATGAAGAGTTATGGCTGCATAAGACATATAGTGCTCTGTGCACATCGGCCTAACAATAATTCTAATCTTTGGACTAAAAAACATTAGGAAAAAGGTAATAGTGTCGCCTCATGAAGATAACATATGAATATTCAAATCAGATTTACACGTCAGTGGAGAAACGTTTTTTTTTAATGTAATTCATGGTTTTCTTTGTTATTTTCTTGACATTCCACGCAGGCCAATAAAACACAAAGAAGCATTGACAGCAGAAATGGATATGGAAAATATGTCCCGTCTAGTTTGAGAAAGGCTACCTTCAAATGTACACTGTTTACACAAATCACCCTAGTGTAGTTTATTTTTCCTCTTTAAAGAAACGGGTGGTTTATATGACAACAAAGCCTGGCTGATGAGCGATTATACGAGTGGGCGGTCTGTAAACTACACGGTACCAGTCTACGAGAACTAAACAAACCCAAAGCAGTCTTTACTTCAGTGGACATGTGTCATTCAGTGTCATGACTTTCAATAAATGTTTACTAAGTCTTCAGTCTTTGAGTCGTGTTAGCCTACACAAGTTGTATCAGAGGCCTGTTGTGTAGCACACACACTGGGCCTAAAGCCTACTAAAGTCGGTTAACGTGTGCCAACGAGACTCCCTTTTACAGTGTGCTATCAGTCCTGGGTTCTTTGGATGCAGCTCCTTTATGAAGAAGACACATTGAGAATGTGCCAAAAAAATCGTCAACTACGCATGCTTTTTCAAGACCCCGCATTATCCCCAATGTGTGAGTATGAATTACTGAAATGAAATGAAAAAATGGTTCTAGACAAGAAAAAAATGATCTCTCCGCTTGTTGTGTGTCACGCACGGTACTGACGCATACATTAACCAAAATGGCTTGCTCCACAGCTCAGGGACGCACGGTTTGAGTGTTCTAACAGTATGCAAGGACCAGGGAAACTCCACGAAACGCCGTCGCGATTGTTGACATGTTGCCAGTTGGCCTAAAGCTCTCGCATCTTTAATCAAACGCTGGTTTGAACTTTCTGGCCTAAGTCGAGCGTTGCCATTCCTGCGGTCTCTACACAGGAAAGCGTTCCATTGTGAATATAAATGAAGTGATGGGCTTTTCATGGCCGTTGCGTTTTGGTGCGGCATACCTCTCTCCCCTACAGCCCTCTTGTCTTAAAACGTCCTGAAGAACGGACAAGGATTAAGAGCAAGACCCACATCTCACCGCAGGACTTTAATGTGTTTTCGAGCTGTCTTGCCACTTACAGTGCGGAAAAATCCCCAACGTTTTTAGTCTGTCACTCCCCAAGTCAGTGGAGCATATTTTATAGACGAGGTTAGTAGCTACTTCAGTGCTTGGCAAGTAAAACGGTTCCAAAAACATTATTTATATTAATACGCCGAGTTCCCTTGTTCCTAACCATAGGCTAACCGTATTGTCATTACGAATCATGTGTTCTATTTTCTCTTTTTGACATATTGAAAGCTGTGTTTTCCTGTTTTTCACGTAACGTTGTTGTAACGTTGTTATCCGACAGCTGATGGAGGACTTGTCAAACTAGGTATTACCTTAGCTCCCGCTCAGATCATCCACATGGCCTTGATATGAAATTCACATTTCCAAGCCTAGTTCGAGTAAGACGTTATCATGTATGTTATCAAAATGGTTAGGGTAAGGTACAAATGTTATTGTAAATAGTAACATTTCAGAATGATTAATGGCCTTCTCTAATTCACCATTAGGGCTATATCTTTCACTATTGTTAAAATCTTATTAATGACATATCTATTAGCAAAATTATTGTGAAATTAGCCTAGAGGTAACATGAATTCATATCAGCAGTGGACTCTAAGGTATGACTAGAAATATCAAATGGCATGATTTATTTTCTGCCCTATAGGTGTTTTTATTGTAATTTATGAGTCTCAAGTTCGTTTGTGTTAGGGTTAGGGTTCATTAGCTAAAAACCTACTTGTTTTCACAGCTTTATTTCATCCTATTGATCATATGATCAATGATAATAAAAAACAATGTCTTTTCCCATGTCTTATTGTGTTATCACCTACCGCCTTGACATTGAGTGATAGGTGTTTTCTTTGTAGATAATTTCAACTAAAATCCTAACTTGTTTTTACAGCCTTATTTCATCATCATCTTATTTTATCAATACTAATAATAAATAATGTATTTTTCCACGTCTTATGGTGTGGCCACCTACCGCTTTGGCATTAGTGAAGGGCTTTGGGTTAGTGAGTCGCAGACATGGACCACGCGCCCTCCATCCTCCACACCGAGAACGCGTAACTGAGTCTCTCGTGCGCAACGTAGCTGCAGCTGGACATCTTGTTGTCCATCTCGTCACTCTGTAGCACCTGATAGAGGAAGTCAATGTATCTGGAGGCCAGCTTCAGCGTCTGGATCTTGCTCAGTTTATCCGACGGTAGCGTGGGGATGATTTTGCGTAAAGACGAGAAGGCTTCGTTTAGGGACTGGGTCCGCTGCCGCTCCCTGACGTTCGCCAGGACCCGCTGGTTCTGCAGCTCCTCATAGGACTGCGTGCTGCTCGGGCTCGGTTTCTTGCCCCTTTTCACGGAACCCGGACTGCTGTCCTCGCTCGACTTTTTACTGTGTCTCCTCTTCCTCCCGAACCGTTTGTGTTGTCTGTCCAACTCCTCCTCGCTGGTCGCCAGGCTATCCACAGGGGACGCGGGAGAACTCGAGCCGTCTTCCATTCCCTTTTTAAAGAAATGCAAGGATAGCGAAGAAAAAACGTTCTCCACGTTTAAAGCCGTGGTTAACAAAATATGTCCGTGTATGCAGGCAGACGAGACAGAAAACTTAAAATGTCTTACTCTACGGTTATGCTTCCCTCTACGCCCCGGGAGAAGGATAAAGCCTACTACTTTCACATTTACGCTTGGCACGGTTCTTCTCTCGCAGGAAGTTTTTCCCCTAAATTTTTTTGGGGAAACTTTATCCCAGTTTCAGATGCTAAATAGTTGTGTGAGTGGAGGGGGAGGTAGTATCGGCCTCTGATTGGTCGACTAATAAACAGGAGGGAACAGTTTTAAATTACACTCCATCTGTCTAGCGGGACCTTAGTCAGAACAGAATCACGTCTCGACAATCAAATATGAATCACAAAACTATAAGTAGACCTGTAATTTGTCATATTGATAGTAACTGTTTATCTCCAATATCCTATGCTTAATTAAATGTACTCGTTTATTTTGTAATTAATGTTGTTCCACAAACAATATACTTTAATTGGATAATGTTAACAATACCTGGTTCATGCAATAGTTCTATATTTTAATGGAAGATTTTGTAACACTTAGAGCACACAGTTATAATATATGTGCGGATTATAAGACTTGTTATAAGCATGTATGACTACATTATAATGTCTTACATCTCATAATGATTCAGAGAAATTCGACTGTTGAAAAGACTGTTGAAAAGAAATGTCTTACAGACAGATATAATTATGAAATATTATAATAAGACACAAAGTGTTTCCGAAAATGTCTCAAATGTGCTATTATACATGGGAAATCATATATCCCAAGAAAAGGTATTTTCTATTGCAATAGGGCGTATGCGCATACTCATTTGGAAGCAATTAGATAACCTATTTCATAAAGAGAGCGTCTTGCAATGGAAAATACTTTTGTCTTGTGCAGATGGAAATGCATATGCTTGATGCCTAATCTAATAGGAGTCGGTATGCTTTTCCAGTTTTCATAATATGGAAGTCAAACAGGAAGAAATCTTAAGCTAACCGAGACGTTCTTGTGTTTCTGCAGACGTCTCCAGTGGACGTTTCCACGCGTTTCGTCAACGTTCCACCTCCTGATGTGTGATGTCATGTTCTCTACACATAGCTGTGCGCAGGTGGCTCGTATAAACATCAGAATTATCAGCTGCTAAAATGCTCACAGTCAGCTGACTGAGATGGTTTTATTTGGACTCTAATCTACGCTGCCTTCAGCCTGTGGCTAGTTGAATAGAAATGCACTGAAAGGTGCACATCATAAAAATCCTTATAAAAATGGGTGCAATTAACTGCCATAAGTAGCCTACGATAACAATGGAATGTATATAAGCGAAAACATTATGTCCTGTCAAATATTCAACACATGTTTACATGTTTTGTATGTATAAGTTTTAATGAGTTGGAAATTAATAGACCAGGATATTTTTGTTTAGAAGTTGTAAGTTGCACAATTGTATGAACACATGTAGTGGGTCTGGTGTGAGCAAATCTTCTGGCGTACCCTCAGAGAAGTAATTTAGCCTGTAGAGCTATCTGAACCCAGGGTCTGGTGTGTCTCTATGGCTGGGATGGTAATAATGCATGTCACGCTGCTTTCACCAGCATTCAGCGCTCAAATAGACTACAGGCTCTGGGAAGTTGCACATGTGTGGCCACACTTTATAAAGCCTGCTAATCCAAATCGTTGATATTTTATGTTTCATGATATATTATGTTTACATATGTAATCCACCCCAAAACGTTAATAAACACACACACACGCGTACACACATGCACGCACGCACGCACGCACACACACACACACACACACACACACACACACACATATACTCACACACACACACACACACACACACACATGTACGCACGCACACATTCCCCTGATTGTGCCCCCTGACCCTGTGCTCTGTGTTTCCACAGTTGCAGGAGACCAGTGTTCCCAGGGGAGAGGGGCTCTGAGTTGCAGAGTGAGAGGCTGATCTTACGCAGTGCCTGTGAGGTATACAAAGTGGTCCTTGGCCAAATCTCTTTTTTTCCGCGGCAAAAAAAACTTGTTTTTCTCTTTTTCTACAATTATCAATTCCAGCATCAGTTTGACAACTTAATTTCTGTCCTATGTGTCTCTACTTTAGGGCATCATATACTATGGGCTCTATTTTCAGCCGGCGCCAAACGGACACAGGTTCAAACGTAGCAATTAGTGTCGTTGGTAACAGGTGAAAACACCACACCTTCGCACAATCGCCTGGGCTCAGGTAGGTGAAGTAGCGGGAATAGAGATGTGTTCATGACAATATGCAGGCCAAATGGCATCAATTGCACTGAAAAATTCTGGCCTTGAAAGTAGCAATAATATTTTAGACACACCCCTTAGCGCCACCGCCTTTGCATTAAGACCGGTTTTTACGCCATTAAAATATAGCCCTATGTCTATACTACAACCCAATTCAATAGTAACAATATTTACTGGATAGAAACGGACTTACAAGTCATAGTGGATGTGAATATGACAGTTGACGACAACACACAATGCTGCCCGTCATACTACAGCTGAGGACTGGAATTCTCCCTCTGTTATCATGGCTTGTAATAGTTTCAGGCTTATAACTTTCACAGTGATCCAGAAAAAATATACAGTATTTCTCTCAGATTTGGAAGTTATCTGTTTGCAGTATCTACTGTGTCTATTCACCTGTATTTGTGTTCCTTATCATTTGGTCTGTTTCCCTCCTTCCGTCATTGTCCCTATTATTTTTCTCGGCTGATAAGGACCATCAGCATACACAACACATGACAACTATTAACCGCATCCATAAATCGTATCCATAAAACACATGACTGATCCGAATATGTGATTTTCAATTAAAAACAACTTTATGAGCGAAAGCCATGCATCTCCCAGACAGAAGTCCATATGGTCAGGTGGTGAATTCCTTCCGAGCCCCCTAGGGAACGCAGGTAGAATATCCTTCACATTTCTCCTTCCAGGGCCCATGTGAGAGGAGGGAGAGAGGGAGGGAGGCATCCTGGGTCCCTCTGACCCCTGTGCCCTGGCACGAAGCAGAGCTGGCCGAGAGAGAGAGAGAGAGATGGCTGAGAAGAGGGAGAGAGACAGACAGACAGAGAGAGAGAAAGAGAGAGAGAGAGAGAGAGATGACCTGCCTCAGATCAAAGATGAGTCCGGGCGTATTTCACTGGGGCAGGATGACGTAGTTCTGTCTACCCTGACACCTCCAAACCAGCACCACATGGGCCTGGGCTGCTCCTTAATAAGCCCAGATCCTCTCTACAGAGGCCTGTCACATCAATCGGCACACATCCTCCACGCACGCCCCGATCTTCAGATCAGGGTCATAAATAGAAATGGGGGGGGGGGGTGAGAGAGAGAGAGAGAGAGAGAGAGAGAGAGAGAGAGAGCGCGATGACCTGCCGGCATCAGTCAAGGCTTCTTTATATGAAGCGTCTGGCTAAATAGCCAAATGGGTAGACACAGGGTTGGCCCCTGTCGAGCCTTCAGATCTGACAGAAGGTTGTGGAAGTGTTAGGAGAGGTTATGAAAGAGATGATTTGTTGGAGGCCCCTGCTCTGTGATGATGAGTTTTACTGTCCATGTGCATGCCAGGATTGGTTACCTCTGGGTTCGGCCCCAAAGTCTTACAAGGCTTACCCCAAATGATCTTGGCAAGTGGATCTGAAGCCTAGAGTCAGATGAACCTCAGTTTATATGTGTGTGTGTGTGTGTGTGTGTGTGTGTGTGTGTGTGTGTGTGTGTGTGTGTGTGCGTGTGCGTGTGCGTGTGCGCGTGCTTGTGTGTCTGTCTGAGTGAGTGCAAGAGAGAGAGAGCACATGTATGTGCTTCATTTCAAGATGAACAAAAGATGTTCTGCAACGAAATAGCTCCAGCTGCTTTTCATTGGTAGCATTGCTGCCTCTGTGACGAACACTGCAATCCGTTTTAGTACTACAACAGGAGCTGCTGTTGCTATTATCACATGACCATCCACTGTACAGTACATACCAATACCTTGCGCTCTGATATTATTGATACTACTTGTATTCCCCAATGCCGTCACTGCACTGAAACATGCTCTTGTCACTGATTCAGTTCATGAACTGCATTTGTAATACAGGTGTTTCTTTATACACTCTACTGATATTATTGCTGAACCAATAACTCCTTTACAGCGTATTTCTTGTAAAGGTCACTCGTGGTGTGTGAAGATGTGATGTTACCCCACTCGCGTGATGTTGACAAGCAGCTGAGGTCAGTGTGATGTCCAAGAGAGCAAACATGTCCACACAATACGCAAAGAACCACCGTCACCTGTTCACTTGACAACCACGATCTGGTAATCGAATAAAGAATTTTCGAGGAAATACAGTGATTTCTTAACTTCCTCACATTTCGCCACTTCGTTTCCAGTAAGCAGTAACGGTGACGCACACTTTCACAAGCGCAACTGAGGAAAAAGTTGATCCACAATGAACATTCTCAAATTCTGAAGCCTTGGACCACATACAGTACCAGGCATTAAACTTCAGAAGGGTCCTCTCTCTTCAGCTCTCAGAAAGATGCAGTGACAAACTACTTTCGGAAAGTTCGTCTCGCCACTCTTAAGGAACTGCCTTGCATCCCTTTTATTCAGTCAAGATGATGACATCATATGGTTGGCACTTGAGGTTATTAAGTGTACTGTGGTGCTGACGATCCGAGCTCTCGCCTACCGTAAGCCGCTGTGGCAGAATGAACCAATAGGCAATATCATAGAGTATATGTGGGGGTCATAAAACCATAGGCACTAAAACTCAAAGAGCCATTCTTCAACTCCTGTGTACCTCCGAGACCCCGTCCATTCGTATATCCACACTCCTCCATCCTCCCGCCGTAGCGTTGATGACAAGGTGTTTCTGCGATCGCATTAGGGGCCCTTCATAAACGTTTCATTGGGGAGTGTCTAACAGCTTGAAGCGTTTAGCTTTGTTTAATACCGTGCAGGTTTTTGTCCATCGGGCGAACGCTCTGTCTCCCGGCGTGGACAGGGGCCCGGGGTGCCGGGGGAACCCCGCTGAGGCGCCACTCACTTTGATGTCCAAGGTGGAGCAGAAAGGAAGGGGTCAGAATCCCCCCCCCCACCACCACCACCACCACCACCACCCCCCTTTCCCTGTACGCTCCATCATACACCAGTCTTTGCTTTGCTGAGTTAAAGTAGAACAGAATACACTGGCTAGGTTCCAGCTTTGAAGTGCAACTCATTGGACCATTTGATCTATCTGTCAATCACCAAATCAATCAATCACTACCCATTGTCAAGTTATTAGTTATTTAAATGTATAGCTTGATTTTAGAAACATTAAATGGAGAATGACAAATTAAATGAGAGATGGTACAGTACCTCCTTCAGCACCGGGTCCCCACCACGTTGAGGAATAGGACTTTTGGCCTTTTGGATCAAAAGCCTGACCTGCACAGGGACCTTACCCTGATGGTGCCGATGTAAGTGCAGGCTTTTGCTCCGACCAATCCAAACACATCAGATTTAAGATTAGTTGATTTGGCGAATCAGTTGTGTAACTGCTTGGTTGGCCCTTGCAGGATAAGATTTCCCGCCCTCATTTTAAGTATTTGGGCAGCCTATGAATGGTTTTGTACATACGCTGTTTGCAGATTGATTTGGCTGCTGGAGAGAATGGACACTGGGCTGGTCTTTATTTTCTACTGAAAGAAGGAGCGGCCTCAGAGCATGGTCATGAACTTACTTCCCTCCAACCCCAAACTCAACTCACGCTCAACTCAAATGTGTTTCATTGACTCGACAGTTACAGAAAACAGTGTTGCCAAAGCAATTATGGCGGGTAAAACGCAATTATATTCATTATGCAGGTACAACTTCCAGAATCAGAACCCAAATAAGGAGAGGAAAAAAATGCTTCAAGCCTCAGTTGGAATAGAAGGTTTCTTGTTGATGGGGTTGAGGGCTAATTCAGTACACAGATGAGAGAGAGACCTGTCAATAGGGTGCTGATGTGGGGGGAGGGCAGTCGCTACCTCCTGCACAAACAACCCTGCGTAATTAGCGCTGCACTTGTGACCCTGGTGCCAAGGTTAGGCTGCCTATCAGCCCCAGGTTCACAGTTGCCTGTGGGGGCCAGGTGGCCTAGCCGGCTGGGCAGTGTTAGGCTGGGCTGGGCTGTGTAGGCCTGTTGGGGGTAAAGGAGGGCAAGAGACTGGGCAAACATGGTGGCTGTTTGCTTTGATGATTGGCTAAGGCTTGGGAGGGTGACGATGGGGTGGTCTGCGGATGTCAACAGGAAGGTGACATTTACAGTCAACTGTCAGTCCCTACATGTCACCTACACCCCAGCCCCACACCCGTAGCCCTGGTAAAGAGTTGAGGATTGGGTGATTGGGGCCACACTAGCATAGCAAATAGCATAGCAGACTAGCATAGCAAGCTGCACACAACAATCACCTTTTTTCTTGCCCGCTTAATTCCTGACACCTAGAAAAGCCTTACAACCGGTCTGTTTATTTAGCCTCTCTGCTTAGAGTGTTTGCTCTGGGCACTGGCAGAGCTGTGATTCCAATTCAAAGAGGAAATTATTGAAGGTCCCAGTGCTCGCCTGAGAATGCCCCCCCCCCCGTTATGCCCCCATCAGCAGGGGCCCAGGGACGTATTGTAAAGACAACAGCATACTTTCCCCACACACTAATCTGAGTTATTAGCTCAGAGGCTAACGCGCGGCAGCCCTGTGAAGAGGACCGGTAATGAGAAAAGCAGATGAGGTATTTAACTAGCGTTTCACGGCTATTAAAGTGCCACATAGCGACTGGGTACAGGTCTACTGGAGAGTCAGCATTTTTTTGCAACTTCTGCTTAATAACAAGACGTTTATTTCTCACCTCTCAAAATTACTGACTTTGAGGTGTTTTTAATAATGTTATTTCTTAATTAAAGGATTTGAATTCTAATATTGTAAATTCTCTATTTCCCCAAATGCTTCCTGCTGTATGTGTAATACTGTGAGTTTTAATAGAATAAACTTTTATACATTTCTCATTAATTCAGTTAACATTTAATTGACATTTACCTTTAAATGTAATAATAGATCTAGATCTGTTAAGTGTTTGTTTCTGTTCTGTCCATTGCATCAGATCGGATTCATCTGCATATCTTGAGTAATCTAACTTCCCAGAAAGCCAATGGCCAAATGTCATGTGTGTTGTTCATTTTCCATTGCCTTGGACCCATTCAGATCTGTTGGCAGATATAGCTCTAACATTGAGACTATGGGAAACCAAGAACTTGAAAAGGCTGATTTATTTTGGATTTTTAAATTGTGTCTGTAGAGGGATGGTTTCATCATGATTGTGATTCATCAGATGAATCACATTTGATGATGAAACTATCCTTCCATCGAGAGGGTTTGAAGATCCCTTTTGGATGTTGCAACCAAGTTTCATCTGCAATGGCTTCACTTGCAGAAATCAAGCAATTGCCATTATAGTACACAGCCTACAAGTGTGATCAGGATTTCTATTGGAAATGCAGTTTCTAAATCTCTTAGTTAATACTCTCTTTGATTAAACCATAAGCAGGTGGATCAAATTAAACCGAGCCATGTGTCCTTTACTAGGATGTTGCAACTGAGTTTAGACTTTACCTTTTCTGAATGCACTGCCTGGGTAGGCTTATAAAATAGCTAATTTATCATAAATATGCTGGGCTAATTTTAACAGCATAAAAACCAACACGGGCGTTGGCAAGGGAATGTGTCAGAAATATAAGTGCTATTTTCAAAACCATAATTTTTCAGCGGACTTGATGGCACTTGACCTGCTCATTGCCATGAAAACGTTACTCCACCACCTGAGACAGCACCTGTTACCAGCAACACAAATTGCCAACACGACTGTGTTTGGACTTGCGTCCGTCTTACGCTATCTGAAAATAGAGCCCACCGCCTTAACCTAACTGAGACACGCGTACCGAATTTAGACTCACAGCTGGTTAACTGTGATTGCTCTGTCCTCATCACCTTTGGTTTAGAGCATGCAGTAGGTTTGACCTTGGACCTTGTTGCAATGTAGTCCAGAAATCACCTCACTTCCACCCGGGATCACGCAAAGTTGCATTCTTGCTTAAACTGTGTAAGGAGTAGGTTTAAGAAAGTAATAATGAGTTCAAGTAAGTAATAATGACGAAGTGTGCTGATGTTAGAAATGTGTGGTTAAGCACATATAGCGTTATTGATCCTGAAAACATATCAATAATGGAAATGCCCTCACACCCACACTATCATTCTTCAAATGGACAATCCATGTGATTGTCATGGTGCTTCAAATGTATGTTGAAGATCGCAAAAGAGAATGTCAACAACCAGTGTGTTGTGTATTGTGTTGAGAATGTCAACAGCCATAACGCGATCCAGTGTGGTGCGACGTGTAGGTACGACCTGCTGGAGGGAGCTGTCGCACGCATGGGAAAACTCAGACGAGAACATGAATAAGAGCCAACCCAGAACTGATGAGGCCAACCAACCAGGTTGGTAAGACTCAATTTACAGAACAATCATAACTTACACACGTAAAACAGTCAATTGTCCGTTTTTGGGGAACGCCCTCAAAACGCGGCTAAACCCCAAACATTTTAATAGAATCTATTCACATTAGAAGATGGTTGAGTGGCTGGAAATCCAATGGTAGCCATTGTCCACCCCGGAAACTAGCAACATAACCATTGCAGGCATGCACAGAGTTGAGAGAGAGTCAGTGATAGGTTTCATACTTCGCAATATACATTGCTAAAGTAGCTAGACAACGAAGTGCAAGTAAGTGGAAAGATATTTTAAATGGTGTCACAAATGTTTTTATTCATGCGTATCGGCAATTATTCACAAGGGCAGAGGATCTCGTCAGACTGCGCATGTGCCTGGCAGTCAACTCAAGTCATTTGCCGATTGGCGGGCTAACATGCTTGTATAATATCGTAAGACCCTGGACATTACACATGTTTAGCTCTAACAATAAGGACAATGTGCAGATATTAATAAAAAAGAAACGACACTATAAAAAACTGTAGCTGTGTCAAATTGTATGTGCTTTTACCCGTTCTTTTTAGAATGGTAAAATGACCGAGCTAAACTTTCATTTAACATTCAGCCTGTAAAATAACACTAACAATAAAAAAATGCTAAATGAAAACGTAATTTTGGTTATTTCACAGTAATTGTTCCCTATTTCGGGAAAAAAAAAAAAAAACACTAAAAAAACCTTTTACAAACATTGACCCACATTTGACATGGAAATCCAATTTAAATATGTATTTTAATAGTTAAAATAGGTTACTTTGTATGTTAAAAAAACCAGCTTAAACCAGGAGAATGTATCCAAATTTAAAGAAATTAGCTATTATTTAACAGACATCAACCTTTATTTCATGTAGATAAACTGTCCAATCACAGTCACTATCATTATCGATGACAAAGTGAAGTAAAATTATTTTACGGACATTGACCTCAGTTTCACGTCATTCCAATGAAAAGAGGAGTTTTTAATGCCAAAATCAGTAATCTCTTATGTTAAAAAAGGGACTTAAAACCATGAAATCTAAAAAAGGAATTTGCTGTAATTTAACAGACATCAACCTATTTCATGGAGATGTCAAATTAGTCATTATCATTACCTCTACCAACGTGAATTACAGTTATTTTACAAACATTGACCCCGATTTAACATAGAATTAAAATTAAAACATAGGTTTTTAACATCAAAGTAGGTCACCTTCATATTAAATATCTAAAAACATTAAAACAAATACACAATGAAAGAAAAAAAACACTGAAAAAGAATAGTAATTCTTTTAAAATTCGCTGTATTAGTTTCCTGTTTTTTTTTTCAGGTTTTTCGAAACACTGTAATAAGAAAATGCCTGTGAAACAGAGATAAACCTTAATTTAAAACATTTCACATTAAATAATGGCAATAATAAATAATAACAAATTAATTACATTTGCAAATACATTTAAGGCAAATACTGCTGTTTAATACTCATAAATGTAGTTTAAATGGAAAAGATACCCAAGGAAAAATGTTTTTAAAAAAGATAACATCCATTGCAAAAATTGGTTATTGATTAGTGCTGGACCAACCACACCAACAAAATACATGAACATAAGCACACTGTATGTAATACAGTTAGTATCAAATAAAACCCAACATCACAGGTACCTCGGTTAGTGAGATAATGCAACACAAAGAGCAGAAATTCACAACTACCCACAACCCCCTAGCAACAGGAGGGAGGATGTAGTAAGTTTGCTAGGGGATTGTGGGTAATTGGAAATGTCTGCCCTTATCTCACTAGCCAATGTACCTGTGGTGTTGGTTCTTCTCTGTGCTCATGTTCCTGCATGTGATTATATAACTATTTAGGTGTTCAAAATACAGTATTAAAATTGGATTTGAATGTAAAATATGGGTCAATGTCTTTAAAATAACAATAATATACATCATTTCATGTCATTTCATCTTCCCAGATTAATCACTAATTTGTTATGACTTGTATTCTTGAAGAGCAACCGTTGTGATTTCTGAAAAGGTAAAGTTACAAGACCATGTTCGAAATGCGATTATTATTATTTTATTTTTTTTGCACATTTTGAAGATACTGGCTAGATTAACAATTCCTGTAAGCATTATTTGAACACACTTATAATAATTACTCTGAAAAAATCCAGATGGAGAAAATGAATTTGGAACATTCGCGTGGACCCAGAAGTGATGAAACGCCTCTGTACTTTATAGGGCCAATGGGTTTGTTACCTCAATTCTCTTGCAAGAGGCCCAGCTTGTTATTACCATAGAGACCTGTTTCTTTGCCCGGAATCCCTTACAGAAGTGGTTGTAATGTCATCATGGCAATACTAACCATATTTTCATCAAACACCAGTAAACAATTTGAACAGCAGTGCTCTCCTGGAAGGCATTCATTTGCCCTCCTGGAGAGAACACTTGATTTGACAGCAATGACAGCAAAACAACTTACAGCACCATGTCACTAGTAATGTATCCATAGTTTACTTACAGTAGATCAGGCCAGAGCCGTATATTAGAGTTATTCTAGTAACTCTATTCTAGAGTTATTGTTTATGTATATTTATGTATGTCAATTGTATATTTGTGACTCTGGGTCTGTCCCTAACTGGTCTTACGTTAGTGAGATATTTGACATGACAGTAGCCTAAGGCTTACACTGTCAGACTTTTGCCCCTCTTTACTGTTACCAAGTTTGATGGACATAGGATCATATAACTTCAAGCATACATTCAGATATGACAATTATACAGCATTTTAAATGGTAGATACAGGATTAGTGTCACATTTCTGAAGTTCTTGCCTGCACAGTAGCACATTTCAGATACATTTTTTGTCTATAGAAAATATATGCCATGACCAACATGTCCATCCATTTGTATGTCCATCCATTTGTATATGCCATTTGTATAATACAGGTTACTCTGTAGAGAGACCTCTATCAGGAAGAACATGTAATGTGTATGGGGAAGGGGTAAGCTGCTTATAACTACATTGAATCCTCTATATCGAGGCTGCACGATGATTAATTGATAGCTTGGTTTACATTCTATTGGAGAGTTGTAGCATTCTGACAGGAACGTTTCGCCTCAGTCCCGCTGCAGCAGGATGCGATGCGCTAATTCTATTTATACAAGTCGGTGGCCCGGAGTTTCACGAGGGCGACCGATAAACACACCTGCCAGCCTACGGCAGAATAGAGTCTCAGTGCTCAAATCTCCACGGAGTTTGTCGGTTTTAGTCTGCCGGATGTTAAATCAATAAACTATCCTGACGCAAAAATAAACCGGACAAGGCCTTGATGCAATCCGCAGACTAGACGTGGCTTCACTGGACCTGGAGAGTTTTCAATTTTTTTTTGCATTGGCCGAATCGTGTCTCATCCAGAATGCATTCTAGTCGTGCTTTGGGGGTGAGGCTAGATTCCAAGTAATGTTCAAGATGCCAAATAATGTTCAAGTGCTTTACAGTGCACTTTGATACAAGGTGAAGACCAATGCTGTCTATCAATTATCTGACTGTCCATTATCACAGTCAGGCTACATTTGGCCTATCATTTCTGTATTGCTTTTTTGTGGGGGTTTTATTGAAGTAAGTACTTATTTAACCCACATAAAACCTCAATCCTGTTTGAATTGGACTTGTTTAGTTCCATTTGTGTTAGTGTATTTTACTACTATTGCATTTCCTCATAAAATCATCACTTCATTATTATTATTATTTTTTTAATTAATTCAGAACATAGCAAGACCACAAGAAGAATAGTCATATAGACCAACATACATGATTATTGCAAAAACTGCCAGGATTCTTTGACAACCCTCTCTCTCTCTCTCTGTCAGCTGGTTTCCTTGTTGGCTGCCTATCTGGTTCAGGAAGCCAGTGTTGGCGGGGCTGGGAGGGTCGTTGGCAAATGTGGTTCACCTGTGCAGGTGTGGTCTACAGGCTTTTTATGGTGAACCCATCGGCCATTTCAGGTCTCTCTTCTCCCATGGGCAGGTTGGCTTCTGGTTTTGTTCCTCTTTGTTTTGTTTGGGTTAGGGTTAGGGTCATCCCACAACACACATTCCATACACTACACACACTACTGATTATACAGATTTCACCTTACATTCTTATATTGTTTATCCTTTAAGTTAATAAATATATTACTTTACCCCTTGATCATGTGTGGACTCCCCTTTTTGTTGTGACCACCGGGCTTGGTCGTAACAATTCCTAAACAGATAAATCATAATTGATTGTTCTACAGGTTTTGACCAGCCTCTTAGTAATGCAATATAGTGACATATGATCAGCTCAAATGAGTCTTCATTTTATAGTTCTTGTCATCTGTAGAAATGATCAATAAAAAGTCCATCCAATAGTTTCCACTAGAGGGAGGCAGTGGTCAACGAGCATTAAGGTGCCACAAAGGTCATTCATCATACCTCCATAATCTGTCGTGCGAGATTCTCAAAACAGAAAAATACATGATTTATTTATGAATGTTGTTTATTTAAAAACTGCGTATATCAATTCAAGTGGAGCTAATCCTCAAAACCCAAAGTTGTTCATTTTACAGTCCACCCTTTGTACAGTTCACTAAGATGCAGTCAAGTAAAACAGGTGTACAGTATGGTCAGGGAATAAATAAAACAGCTGTACTGTCTATGAGAGCTGTAAATTACTGAAACACGACACACACACACACACACACACCGCACACTGACCTCCCGCGGGTCTCTTTCCCAAATTCTCTCACTCTCACACACACACACACACACACACACACACACAGGTGGAGGCAACAAGTGACACACTCCCATAAGGTGGAGACCACACATTTGAGAGCCTTTTCAGAAACACCACTGCCTGCCCCCCCACGTCTCCTACAACCCAATGTACTTCCCATACTGCACTCTGCTGCAGCTTAATTGCTTCCTATGAGGGCCGTTAGTGACACTCAGATGACGCGTGCAGGAGAGAGAGAGGGACAAGGAGCTCGCATGCACACCCTGAATGTTAAATACACGTCTGACATACATGACATCCACAGCTCTATGTCGTGTCAGCACCAAGACATACTGTACGTTTGTTACACAATGACACCGAAAGCCATCTCTGGTGACAGTTAGTGTTGCTGAGGCTTTTCTACGCTGGTCCAAAACTGAATAGGGGCAGTTAAGTGGGAACAGATTGAGGAGCCCCATGAGTGGGGCTCTTAACCGTAAGGGAAATGGCTAAACCAAATGCTGCGGTGGCTAAGGCTAACGGGATACAGTGTACCTGGACGGGACAGCTGTGAATTCAATGTCACCAGTAGGACTTTGAGAGCCAAGACACAAAACACAGACACACAGACACACACACACACACACACACACACACACACACACACACACACACACACACACACACACACACACTCACACACACACACACACACGCACCTAGATGCAGATACTGGCTTCATGCCACCTTTCTTTCAAACTCCTAACCACCAGGAATATGATCAGCATGGGGTGATTGTGATCGGTATAACATATACCTCATTTCACTGTGTTAGGAATTCCCTGATTTGTCATAACAGTACAAATCCATTCACCAGTCAGCACCTGATGTGTCCTTAGAGTTTCCCTTCAATTCTGAATGAAACATTTAAAATAATAATCGTGACAAATATCAAAATGACATATTTAAGAAGATAAATTAAATACAATAAAAAATACAATTAACAGCTGAATATGGAAATAAACTTACAACTTGTGATCAATAAATGGATGTCCAATGGACAAATAATAATAACAAATTAAAAGAATTAACAAATAAATTAACACAATTTATAACACCAAAATATCAAACGGATGAACACAGCAAATAAATACATGACATTCGCTTAAAATAAACAAAATGAAAATAAATGACTGAATAAATAAGTTAATTAATAAATAATTAATTAAATACAAAATGAACAAATGTAGCTTTGTGCAACAGTCACCATGAACATTGAGCCTTTACACCTGACATGATGGCAAGCATACAAGATTATTTGTTTCACACGTGATCTACATGATTTACATAATTAAGAACTTTGCTCAGGTCTCTCTCGTGACAGTGCCAGATCTTAAGCAGAACACAATGGCACTTCAGCACTACACTCTAAAGTATGCTACACAAAAAAGAGCTTGTTGGATCCCCATTCAGTCCTGTGCCAGGCTGCTTCTCTTCCCTGTGACAATTGCCATCCCCTATAGGCTTGAGCCCGTCCCTCTGCCCACCCCCATTCACGGGTAAACAACCCCCAGCTCCAAAGACACTGGCACTCAATTAACAATTAACATCAAATGAGAATATTCAAAGCCATGGAGGGTGAGGGGAGGGGAGGGCTGCAGAGAGAGAGAGAGAGAGAGAGAGAGAGAGAGAGAGAGAGAGAGAGAGGGGCCTGTGACCTGGTGAGAAGTCTGCAGATGTCAGCCAGCTCTGTGACGGGGGGAGCCTGCCATTGACATGGGGAGACATGGAGAGAGCAGCGACCCCCCCCCACCCCCCTCACCTCCACGCTTGGTGGTACCCCGTCCCGCGCGCACAGCCTGACTTAATCCCACTTTATCCAGGAGAGCCTGGCTGTCAGATCTGGAGAGAGACGGAGAGACAAAAGCAGAGCAAACATAGAGCTTTAGATACATTTTAATGACCATTTAACAAGTCGCAGGTCCAGGCCAAAGCAAAGGGGCACACTCACTCCTGAATGGCCCATACAAAAAGGCTGGAGTGGACCCCCAAAGAATTGGTTAACCAAAGTACACAGGCAACCATTGAGTGCAGTGAGAATACTTGTGTCTTGGCGAAAGGGAACTTTAGAGCTTTAGAACTTTAGAACGCCAAAGGGAAAGACAGCTGGGAATAAAACACACAACAAACAGAAACAAAGCAAGCTGTTTAAGTGACACAAACTCAGTTATAATGAGCTTTTGGGTATTGCTTTGGGGATTATAAACTCCCCTCCTATAATAATGAGATTTTAAACAGCTATAGTTTGGGCTGGGCACTGCTCCTCATTATCCTATCTTGAGTTTTGTACCTCATCAGTTTTTCTTGGGGTGTTTCTATGTACTGTAGGTTCTTAGCAATTTCATGGTGTTTGGTGATTCCCAATGCCCAGTTTAAAGTAATGAAGAATGGGCCAGTACTGTGCACAGTAAAATGACACTAGAATTTATTCAGCAAGAACATCATTAATGCAACATTTCTCAATTTAACAAAATACACTGACATCTTTGGCTTAGGTGTAGCAGGTTATCATAGAGCAGTCTACAAATATCAGTGTTTGGTTTGGCAAAGAATAAATAATTTCTGTATGCCAAATATATATTATGATGACAAGACACTTTATAACGTGTCCTACTTCAATGGAATATATGTGCAGCTATACCATTAGAACTGAACTGAACTGCACAACTGCAGTTTTTTTTTGCAAACATTTTCAACCCCAAAAGAGAGTTCAGGAGAGTCAAGAGTCAATTCAGAAACGGTTCTGACAACATTATTATAGGCCTACCTTTAAATGCTCCCATCTCTAGATGACCTGACAGTGCTTTGGCACTTAAACATGAGCTTACCGCTTGTGTTCCAAATGGCGTTGGTTTGATTCTTGTAGCCGTTCTTCATACACTCGTCTACGTATGACTTGGGGTCGCATCCCGACATCAAAATCTCCCTCAGAAGAGCAATGTAAGCGATGGCGAGTCTCAGGGTATCGATTTTGGACAGCCGCTTCTCGTAGGGGAAGGTAGGGACGTGGCAACGGAGCTCCTCGAACGCAGAGTTGATGTTGAGCATCCTCTTCCTCTCCCTGATGTTGGCGGCGTGCCGCTGCACCTTGTACGGGTGATGGGGCACGAACCGCCGCGGCCTCCGCTTGTCGATCTCGTTGGGGTCGTCCAGAGAGGAGCTGTCCACTTCAGCACCGGCGCCCAGCCCTGGAGACAGCGAGTCCAGGTCGGTGAAGGTCAGCTGCGCGTCGGGAAACACGGACTGGCAACCGAACGAGGACCAAGGCGAGAGCTGACTCGTGACCGCGGTGCAGTCGAGTAGGAGGGTGTCCAATTGGTTTTGGAACTGGAAGTTCGGGTCCATCTGTCCCCAAAAGGCGAAGTCTGTGTTGCCATCTTGGTCAAAGTCAAAAATGATATCCTCCATTTCAAATGTGTTCAGTGACTCAATGAATCGAAACAAGTTGTGCCACAGACAGGAGAAAATGGTAAACCACAGCTTTTCTCCCCCAAACTAAGATGTTGTCATCACCTCGGTGCTTGGTTTGAAATAAAGTGCTTGTGAGGACCGTCGTTTGGACTACCTGTCATCTCTATACTCGTGTGACACGCACATGTGCACACCTCGGGGATTATATAGTCCCGGGCTCCCGTGTGTCGCGGCAGGGTGCTGGCGGCCGCTCTAAAGGCTGAAAAGGACCTCATTAGGACACATGCCCCCTTGTAATAGATCACTCATTGCCTCATTTCACTCATTTTAAAAAGCGGGCGTACATACAAAGGATTGAGTTGATCTCCAAATTACCGACAGAGGAAAACACGTGTCCAATTATAAACTTCTCTTAAATCGTTCCCCATGCATGGAGCAACGAGTAGCCTCCAAATATTTAGGCCACAAAGAAGTCGTATTTGGCACTCTTATGAGGCCCTGTGCCCACATTTAACCCGCTGCGGTTGTTACCCTGGCTAACCGGGTGTTATCTGAATAGGTTTATTAACTATACTTCAGCTGAGACAACACCATACTGTCACAAACATACGATAGTACTCTAGATAGGCCTGTCCAGCGTTTGGACTGCTAGGCTATATCAACGTTGGTATAAAAAGGAGCAATGCAGAATGTAATTAGACCTAATAGGCCAAAAACTCATTTGTTGAATTGTAACAACAATGTTATACAAAACTGAATCTGTTAAGGCATGAAGGCCCTCGCCCTCGCCCTCCATCGCAAATGTTGTAATCTAAATCGAATCACTTTAAGGATTTAACTGAGTTGAATCCTAGTTATATAGGCTAGTTTTACCTGCATCAAGAAATAGCCTAATGTTTTTTTGCGCACCAATATGACATGCGAACACAAAAAGGAACTTGCAGTGACATGACACTATGATGACTTCGTTCCAGATGACGCTCTACTCACCACATTAAATAGGCTCATTTGCAAATGATATGACTCTGAATACGACAGACCGTGAAGGAGATGTAGGTTCTAATTACACCGGATTTAATGAAATGTTGTGTGTAACTGCTTTTGAGGGCTGCCTAGGCAGTAGGTCGAGAGCCTTCTTATTTAGAAAATCTGTTTACATTTCCTAACATACGGTTTTAATTTAACTGTAGTCCTAACGATGCTCGTTGAAAGAGACGTGTTTGTCATAGTGAAGGCTGGTTGGAGTACCAGGGACACTATTCAATCGAGTGCGCCGTGCTTTTAGAAACGATACCCTGCCCTACTTCGATGAGGCCTATTTGTTATACGTGATGAGCAGCACACATTTGTTCCGGGTGTCTTAGGAAACGAAAGCTTTGCCTATGGCTAACACAAGACAGGTGAAAGCCTGCTGGGCGGTTACAGTAAATCCTAGATGGTATGCACACAGACCTTCTGGAATTGAAATAGGCCGATGAAGAATGCCCGATGTTTCTCTAAATTATCAGCAGGACTTCTGGAATTGAAATACTGTAAATGAAGAACGCACTTTTTTTCCGTAAGTGTAGGGTATTGTACCGAGGTAAAGTTAGTTTTATATTGGATATTCGATGGATACGCGGTTTTCTCTGTTCAATAGCTCTTAAACCCAGCGTGACATGTCTATGAAAATTATATATTCTGAGTCAGGGGAGGACGGAGAACAATATTGCCCCTTCAAGCCCGCACAAAAAACATGCTATATAGACAGACGTACAGACAAGCCTGTTTTTTATGCATAAGACGTATGGTAGTGTGTCCTTGGTACCCAGGGCCACCTCTTCTGGCAGGCTATCAGACTACTTGGAGGCCCATTGCCCCATGCTTTGCCTCGGATATAAGAGGTTTCCAAAGATTAACAAGGCGTTGAAATGATTTATGCTTCATAAGTCATCACAGATGTTATTGCAATTGACAGCTGTTCCAGTTTGAATCACAGGGTAGGCCTAATTAAAAAAATATGATCATGGATCTGCAGATATTTTGCACGTTAGCATTACATAGCCTATTGGGGTATAATAGACCTACACTTTCATACACCGATAGAAACAAATAAGCCTTTACCATTCAAACAGGGAAATAGGCTTACCGGTAGTCAATATAAAGTATTTTGTCTATGTTCAGTGACGGAAACGTAGGCTAAAGGCTGTTCTGCTCTCACAGGCACGTTTCGTTTGATTGCACGCGATTTTCTTTCGTTTTTCTACATTTGCTTCAAAGTCAGGAAACCCAGAAAAGGCAACTGTTATTTTTCAAGGTTCGAATGACAATAATTGTCTGTAATTAATGAACTGACAATCCCAATGTTTTCATAACCCCTTCGCATCCAGGTCTCGGTTATGGGTCTAACATACAACAAGAGGAATTCGAGAGTAAAACAGCCTGATTAATGAGAGCCTTTCTATCGAGCTCAGCATCTTGTTTTTACACGGTTAAAAGGCAATAAAACTGTTTTGGAGTCAGAAACGCTCGCGTAAATTACGCACGGTGAGGAAATGTGCTGTAATTATTGCGTTCAAAAGATATGACTGAAGTTTTTGGCACCAAGTACACATTCTTCTCTCTCTTGCTTCTACAGAGTGGCCTACTATAATAGGCTACCATAATGAACCACAATACCACACACACCAAATTGTAATTAACCAGGTTCTGGATTTGAAAGATTAAAAAGTGTTCGCATTTGTATACGAATCATATTTCAGTATATTTGTCAGAGTAGTACACTTTTCAAATTAAATCATTAACTACTGAAATATATGTGCGTGCAATAGGTGGTGAATATCTAGAATTGTGGGTACATTAAGAATTTCCTTTAATTCCCAAGGGGGCTTCCATCCCATTTCCAGACACGAAGGATTATAAAGCCAACCCGGCTATTCGCTTTGCACAACAGCACAAGATTCCAATTGTGAGCTTGTTTATTCTAATTAATCAAGTTGTTTTGCTGAATGCGGAGAACTATGAATAATTTCCACTGTGCTCTTGACCTGATGCACGGCACAGCGCGGTTGTCAGAACCTTCTGCCAGAACAGAGCGTCAGGTCGCGGCCAGCTGACGGCCTGGGTTCGGATTGCATTGAAGGAAGAAGCTGTCAAACGCAGGAGGCTCCCTCTCTGTAGCTAGAACAAAGCAGAGATATTCAAATTAACAAACGGTTTTCATTGTTTATTTCGTTGCCCAGTCCACTGAAAACTACTCCACCATCACCTGTTGGCAAAGAGGGTGCTTTTAAGGTCCGCCAGGCATAGACATAGAGCAGGCTAGACAGTGGGACGTTCGAATTGGGAAGGTCACCGTTTCATGAGATCTCAAACGCACATGCCAAGTAGGAAGGATCGAGCACATCCGAATCCCCCTGAGACTGCACCTTTTACGCAGGTTGGGAAAGTCAAACTCGTCTTAGAACCGGTGTATGGGAGCACATCTGCTCCCAATTAAGTCGCTGGTTTTGAAGTCGTTACGACTTGGGAGTTATTTGAAGAAAACAAGGAAGTTAATCAGCATTACAATCATATCGGAATCGATTCCTGCTACTCCTGTCCTTTCATGTTCTCTCAAGTTATACCAATTGTAATCAATGACATGTACATTGGGGTGTTTAATCTAGCTTGACAACGTGTTTGTGTCGTTTCCCACAATTTATTGTTCTGTCAATTACCAACCATAGCAGAGTTGGCAATGTTCCAAAATGCAACAACACTGTTGCTAAGGCATAAGACTTACACTTACATGAACACACACACGCACACACACACCATCATCATCATCATCATTCACCGCTTGGCCCAATATAAGTTGACCTGCTGTATATGTCATTAATGAACAAAGCCTACAAACAGGATTCACATGTTCTTATTGTAACAAATCTTGTTTGTTTGAATGGTTGGGCAAGAAAAGGCAGATCTAATCTAGGCTTGAATACCTCTGAGGGCCGCTCCAATGCCAGGGGGCGCATGGCTGAGCAGCCAAGTGCAATCTTCAGCGTCTGCCATATTTGCAAACAGCTCTTTTCATCTTGGCTGTGATAGGGCCCTTTGACTGCCATGGCGTGACGAGGAGATAGCCCTCAGACCTCAGTAGACCTCAGACCTGAGATCAGATTACCATACCTTAAGCCTTAACCCTAACCCTGAGGGGATGAAAAAATGTCTGGCTCTGTGAGTGGTTTGGGCAACCTACTCCCTTCGCGTCTCACACTTAGGATTGTTTTTGAGCGGGCCTCGCTTGCGAGGACCACATCACGGCCAATAGCGGTGCCTGAAAACAACGGAGAAAATAACAGGATGTGGTTTGCAGGCCTCCCTGCACCTATATAAGGATGTAGAAATGAGGTCTCCTAGTGAAGTGGAATGGATAGGGCAGGGTTGTGTCACTTTCTGATCCCCAGAAGATACCGTGTCCATTTGGATAAATGGATACCAGCAGATTGCACTTACACACGTGTGTATGTGTGTGTGTGTACATGCGGCTATTCCCACAGAGCAACAGACACAGGCCGACACATGCAGCCACACACTCTCATTAGAAATTGGGGACACTTGGGCCTGCCTTCTGGCCCGTTCCCTCTCTGCAGGCCTGCTCTGGAAAAGGCATCATCCCCATAAAGTGAGCCCTGTGCAAACAGCCCTCCGGGGGGGCTGGACCGAGGGGCCTGCAGCCACCACCCTCTCTCCCTCTCCCTCTCTCCCTCTCCCTCTCTCTCTCTCTCTCTCTCTGCCTGGAAGACTAGGCAGCCAGCTCCAGGGTCAAACCGTACGCTTGATAAAAAACACAAGCTGTGTGTGTTTGTATGTGTTTACTAGTGAGGAGAATATGATGTATATTGTATGGTTGTATTGATTTTGTGTATTTTGTATGCTGACTTCACAACATGAATTTCCATGACAATAAAGCTTCCGTTTTGTATGTATACTGATTCCGTCTCCCACCAATCTGTCTCAACATTCATTGTTCCTCCAGATCTCCGAGCCCTAACCCTAACCCCTGACTGGACCATTGTGGGGACTTCCCAGTTCACGGGGGTCAGCCCCCTGCGGCCCTTGAATATGTGTGAAAGGACATAGAGACAGACCGGAGAAAGGGAGGAGAGAGAGCTAGGCGTTTCACCCTGGTATGACACAAGTGTAGCCTATAGCCACCCTCTATGGGGATCCTGCCGTTAACTAGGCCAGATGTGAATCCCCCAGTCCCCTCTCTCTCCTCTCCACCTCTGCTGAATAAAGACCTTGCTAGGTCTCGGTCTCCGCTTCAGCACAGGTGCACCAGGCACTCAGGAGATAGCCTTAACAGCCACAAGGGCTCCTGAGGTCACCGTGGAGAGAAGCCGGTGGACACATTATCACTAATGACTGTCTGCTGGCTTTGTGGAAGGGGAGTTGACAGTTGGGAAAGAAATAGAGCTTTATTTTTTTGCTTTGTCACTCCCTGCACTTAAGGGGTGTTGTGAAAGAAACAGTCCCTGCAGTGGAAAGGGGTGTGAAAGAAAATGACCAGCCACTGAAGTGAGGACAGGACACAAGAGGAGGAGGGAGATGAATACGTTGTTGAGAACGTGGAGGTCAGGGCAGGAGCAGAGGATTCATACCGATAATTACATGAGCAATCTGTAATCGCAAATTAACAGTGTGCAATTTTGTCAGTATGATACAGTATCAAGAGACTATCATTTGACCATGTCTTCTAGCCTATGGCCAACCGTTGGACATCTCCTCCTAATGAGAAGTGATCTTGTGCAGACTCATTCAGGAAAGGTATCCCGTGTCAGTCTTTAGGCATAAAGTCACCTGAGTTGAGTTTTACACTCGATTATTACAATGTTATTAACTCCTATCACTGTTCCTATCACTATCAGTTAGAAAAAAAAGAAAACAAAAAAGAAACAAAAATGTCATAACATTTCATAAGTTGCGCTTAGCTTCGATTTCTCTCTGTATGCAAGTATGTTTCTGTTAAACTGTGTGGAGCACAGTGGCGACAACTTGTCCTAAGCCGACTCATCCCCTGTCCTGGGCAGGGCTGGACTCATCCCCTGTCCTGGGCAGGGCTGGACTCATCCCCTGTCCTGGGCAGGGCTGGACTCTGGGGATGAGATCAGTGTGCGTACTGAGCAGGCTCCTCTGACTCATCTAGTGTGTGACCAGCAAATACCATGATGAGTCAGGAGAACTGCATGTACAACAGACACACACGCACGCACACACGCGCGCACATTCCAGTTCTGTGTGTATGCATTTCTTTACGATAATCCCACCAGGACCTCTTCCTCATCACCATCATCATCATCATCCTTCTCTGGGAGTTGTAGCAGCCAGAACCGTCTTGGGAGCGATGGGTTGGCAACACAAGAGCCCTGGAGGCCGCAGCCTTGAAAAACATGGTTCTTTTGTGGTACATTTACTCCCAAATTTATTGAGGTGTCACAGATATTGGCTATTTCTCTCGACAGGGCCTTCAATACTCCGTTTTTTTTTCCCCCGTTAAATGGATATTAAGAGGTAATGTATTGGATAAAGAAGGAATACATAAAAAGCATTTTCTGTACTTGCAGCCTATATGGTTTCACGTAGGACAAATAATTCTGCAACATACATCATAAAAAATATACAGCCTGGAAAGGCCTATTGCGGCGCTATGGTAACGGGGCTGCGAGTGGCACGTCAATTGGCATCTTAAAAAAATAAATATCCATCCTGGGAAGAATTCCCAGCTGTGCCAAGGATATATAAACTAGAAAGAGAGAGCAGACGCGTAAAAGGAGGAAGGTCGAGCTATTAAACGTATAGAGAGCATTTTCAAAAAGGTCCCATCTGAAATAATGATTGCTCTGCCTGTCATTTTCCCCCGTTTTTGTTGGCAAGTTCCCTCAAACCTGCAGACCAACGATGAACCAATCTGAAGTGCAACAGGAGAGCCGACATTTGAAGATAAATGTTTGTAATGTAACCTGGGTTAAATAAATGATCATGAAAGTAGTATATGAAGAAGAAAGTCTATGGGGAACATCTAACATTGATTGATGCTTTGAATGATCCACCAAATGTCAGCAAACAAGACACAAGAATGGTGATAGAATTTCAAGAAATATTAGATGATGATGGTCTGTTGACTGTTGATCAGACCTGGGTCAGGGATGGAATAGTACCAACAGCGCCTGTGAAGCACTGGGACAGTCCAAAAATCTCTAAGCTACTAAAGAATCAAGCACACCAAAAGCAATGGAAAGAAAAAGACACTATTTTGTCCAAAGTCTACTGTTTATGTGCACATTTATCATTGCAATTGTATGTATGATTGGATTAGTTAGATCTGTCATTATCTTGTTTGTTCCTACACTAACCCATTCCCATCTGAGGCCTCGCCACACCTCCAAGGAAGCATCCTCCCCCGCATCCATTCAAAACCCAAAGCATGAGACACTCATTTTTAATGAACAGCATATAAATTAATCCAACCTCAGAACTGAGAAAAATCACACACTCCGGCTCGCACACAAAAGTTCGCATCTGAGAGCAATTAAGACGGCTGGTTCTTGTGAAAGGGGCCTGATTTTTTAGTTGGCAGGACAGGGTAGCCCCCCAGAGTGTCCGTTGCCTGTGCTAACTTGTCACCCCCTGGGACAAGGGAGTAATAGCACTGATGGCATGGTTGAACACAAAAAGGAAAACAAAAAGGATGAAAATGGACACCCTTGTCCACTTGCAGACGTGTGAAGGCACATTCCTTTCTGGTTCGCCACAGTGCTTTCTGTGAGACACCATAATATGTGAGTTTATCCCACAAGGACACCACCAGGGACAAAAACTATGCTATTGGGCAACACCTCTTGCATACACTTGGCTCAAAACACTATGGCCCCAATTCAGTCAATTGCAGGTATGGGCAAATGGGGTTTAATCAGAAGGATTTAAAAAAGAATGGTTGTTTGAATCATCCTCAAAGTTGCCAAATTCCTGTTCTTCAATCAATAGTAATATTGATTGAAGGAGAGAATAGGCTAATATGAGCCTAGCATACAACAGGCCTATGTAAGTCTACGCTAATCAACCCCAATGATAACGGGACTATGAACATTGCAGTTGCAACAGGTTCAAACAACCAATGTTTGTTTAAAACCCTTTCAATATCATGGACCGTTAGACCTTGCACCCAGAGGTCTGTCTACACATTTGAGAGTGGACACATTTCCCCTGCCCCATCTCTCAACTTTATACCGTTACAAGTGGCAGGTCTTTTGGCTGAATAACTAAGATGCACCTTTAAACAACAATGCAAACATTCCACTGATGCCATCAGTAATCACTGCAAGGAAGGGGGGGGGGTGGGGGGTGGGGGGGGAGATGCATTGAGAAAGTCCCCCTCTCATTCTCTGGTTACTACAATGGGAACACCATCTCTCCATTGCCTCCCACAGAAAGTTGGTGCTGGCTGAGTAGGACAAAGGGAGGTCTCCCATAGAGGCCATGCGACCATAATTGCCGAACACAAGAACCCCCTGGAGGCTGAGGGAAAGGTCACAGTCATTGTGGTGTCAACCCCAGCTTTGTGCCATGAAACATAATAAGAGAGCATGCTCGACGCATTATTCTGCCAGTTTTGATTCGGCGATAACTCAACCCACGCCCGTCCCATGTGCAAAGTCGGGACGCAATGATAGGCTCCATCAAAGCATCAGTGGAGCATTTTGTAAACAGACAAACAGGGGAAAAAATTAAATTTTTGACAGTTCATCTGTGGGGCTAGAAAAAAGTCCGTTGTTTGGACCGAGCGATGTGCTTTTCCCGTTCCTCCCGAATGTGGAGGTTTTTATAGTTTGGATCAAATGGCCCAGGCTGTAGGTGTTGCTGTTTCCTGCCTGTTTCAACTGCTGCCAATGCATAAACCCCTCATCCTTGAGTAATCTTGGAAGATGTCATATAGACGAAAGAAAGGCGGGGAGGGGAGGGGGGAGGGGAGGGGAGGGGAGGAGGGAGGGAGGGGGTAACGGATTATAAGAAACAGATCGCTAAACATAAACACTAATCAGATGACGGGGAGAAACAGGAAATAAGATTCCCAGGAGCTGGAAAATGCTTCCATGAAAGAAAAATGAGATCAATGAATCATTGTGTTTCACCAGGCACAGTGGGAGGAAAGGGAGAGAATGAGAGAGAGAATGAGAGAGAGAGAAGTGGGGGTGGGAGAGAGAGAGAGACAGAGAGAGAGAGAGAAGTGGGGGTGGGAGAGAGAGAGAGACAGAGAGAGAGAGAAAGAGAGAGAGAGAGAGAGAGATACTGTAATGAAGAGAAAGACATTACTTGAAAAGAAAGAAAGAAAGAAAGAAAGAAAAAGAGAGAGAGACAGAGAGAAATAAAAATACAGACAAAGGGAGAGAGAGAAAGCAGGGGCCGGACAGACACCAGACACTTCAAGGCCTCTTCCTTGGCCTGCAGGATACCAGTTTCAGCACGTTCCCCGCAGGAGCGTCTATCTTGGCTCCGGAAAGGTCCGCCACCCTCCTCCCCTCCCCTCCCCTCATCCCTCTCTCCATCCCTCTTCCCATCGCTCTCCCCAGGCTCTGTAGGGCTACAGCAGGTCAGGCTAGGGAGGCCCGTTTGCCAGCCAACTCTCCCAAGGACTCGGCCTCTCAGGGCTTGTGGGTGATTTGGCATGCCAAGGCAGCCTGGGAAGAGTTTACAAAGAGCCTCTGGCCATCAACTGAATAGTGCTCAATGAATAGTCCAGCAAATACACAACCTAGAATGTTTATAGAGCTGGTTTCCCGGCCCTAGATCAAACCTAGTCCTAGACCAAAAAGCATCCTCAATGGAAAGTGTGATTGAGTCCAGAACTAGGTTTAATCTGTGTCCGGGAAACCTCCAAATAGGGCTGTTTCCCGGACCTAGATTAAGCCTAGTCCTAAACTAAAACTAATTTTCTATTCACTTCTAATGTACCATTTTATGTATCATTTTAGCCCTTTGAATGGATCATTTTACCTAAGGTGCCAAAATTTTGTGTGGTCAGCTGATGTACATATGACTTGTACATTATCCAAGATATAGCTTACACTTGAGGAAAAGAGTGGAGAGTTGGGACGCAGGAAAATACAGGTTTGTTGTATAATTGGACGCTTGGGCAATGTGCTCTGGCTGTGTCCTACCTTGACGTTGAGTCCCATGACATCAAATATGAACAAGCCTTAGACATTTTGACTCACTTGTTACAGAATTGAAAACGGGAATTGGTTCTTGAGAATGAGAATGCACAATGTGGTCTGTTCTATCTCTACTGTGAGTTCCCTGCTGAGTCAGAGTCTGTTCTATCTCTACCGTGGGTTACCTGCTGAGTCAGAGGCAGCAGCACCCTCATGGCGCCACCTAGCCACCAGGCTGACTCATCACTCCCCCATTGTGAGAGTCACTGCATGACTGCACCAGAGGGAATGTGTGTGGCTAACCTATCCTCCCAATTACGTAACTATGTGACAGGACCATGGATCACTTAAAGGCACCCTATGCAGTATTGCGCCCCCTTTTGACTGCAATGGGAAGTGCAATGACAATTCAGAATAGTCTCCTCCTCTCTTCCTCTCCTTGCTCAATGCAAACTAGGTATAACTGAAACAATGAATCTGTCAATAATTGTCACGTTTTTATCCAGTGAATGTCTTAGTTACATGACCTTGGAACTAGCAAAGGACCTGTGTGGTTGAACGTGCAGTTGTTATTTAGTTTGGAAATGTTTGCTGAAACATGAACACGGAAATGAGCCAGCCAGCGATGACACTCACATTCGCTAAACCCGAAGTTTCAAACAAATCCCCTCATTCCCCAAACAAAACTCAAACAAGGCAGTAATGTCAAGCAGGATGTTTACTAGGAAAAATCATCAGAATACATGTCACAAACTGATCTGCACACGAAGGCTTCAGTGCTTAGGTCAGCTTCCAGCACTGAGAAATGTTTGCAGCTCCCAGGCAGTAGGTAGCCAATGAGCCACACACATGTCCACTGTAAGTGGACGGCCAGAAACGTCCCGAACATTTTGGAAAAGCAAATTCAGACTAAAGGGCAGATGCACTGCCAATACATCATGCTTCAGTAATGATTCAGCATAGTTATTTAGTGATATTTTCAAGAGGAAAAAGCTACATATTGGACCTTTAATATAATTCAAATATAACAATGGGGGAAAAAAAAAAAACCCTTTAAACGAGATGTGTAATTCACAGTCAGTTATAATTATTTGAAGTTTGAAGTGACATTCTTTTGGGAAGGCAAGCCTGTAGGAGAGCCACCGAAAACATTAAGTTTAACAACACAATTAAAAACAGTGACCCCCCCCACATAAAATGGATATAAAAACTACCGTTCTGTGAGACAGGAGCTCCTGCAATGACCCTGTGAAGATGAATTGGACATTCCCTACTGTTTCAGAGAAGTCAGACGAGTACATTTAAAGATAATATACAGCCTGGCCCCCTCTGTGGGACGGACAAAGGTATATGAGCCGGGGGGGGGGGGGAGTAGTAGTGGAGGCAGAGGCTGATGACCCCCCTCTCATGTTGGGCTGACCCTCCCACGGCCTCCCCGTAGGCTGGAGGAAGCCAGGCCTGATCTCTCGGGAGCTAGCTAGAGGACTTGGCCAACCCGGCAGAGGATCATGCGGCTCAGCGCCGCTTGGCAAGGCCTGCACTCTTTCGGGGGCAATGAAAAATAATTTCCTCCTGAAAAAGGACCACGACAGAGACTGGCTTGGCTCTGTGGAGAGGGAGCATGAGCCACGCATGAGGAATGGGACGGGATGACTGGAACGTCAGTGAGAGAGAGAGAGAGAGAGAGAGAGGGAAAATGTCAAAGCCAGACGGCCGCTCTCGGCCCTCATGCCACAGACCTGTTTACCCAATCTTGATTAGCCGGAAAGGACGAATTCCTCCACCTCTTCCCCACCACTCCTGAGCCTAGTAGGAAACGAGGATCAAGGATTAAGGCTCACCACCTGCAGTTGTCATTTAGGGATGTATTGTGAAATCCCTCACCCACATATGATCAGGTGATAAAGGCATCTGCCAAAACAAGTGAGCCCTCCCTTCTCCCATCCAGCGTCTCCCCCCGCACTGCCTCTCACCCATGCACTACCATCACCACTGCCTGGGTAGAGAAGCGTCTTGTTTTCGTAACCTGCTGGACTCTGTATGGAAATCAGTCGGTCTGTGGTAAGACCCCGAGCCTCTGAGGATAAGTAACTGTGGCAGATCCAATCTTTGCTGTGGTGTGAAGCCCCAGCGTTTGCCTCCCGTTAAATCAGCTGGACCCTTTAACACTGGAAAAACCGTGGTATGGGGAAAAACAACTCTTTTCACGGGATGCTCTGTCCTCTCGCTGGATGCTCATCTCTTTATTCCACACAAGGAGAATTGATGGGTGTTTTTACGGGGCGCACGGCCTCTCAAGGCCAGTATTGTGCCAATGCCAAAACACATTTTGAAGGACCTTTGCGAGGTTCTGGGGGCTGAGACGACATTGAAGGCTGTCAGATAACCCACCCTCATGGCGGCTGCTGCAATAGCCCTCACCCCCCCAACACACACTACCCCACTCCACCAAACAACAGAAATGTTTAGTTTCAAATTGACAGTCAGGACCCCCTTATTACAAATTGAGGTCCCCTGAAAGAAT
>NC_139666.1:4124902-4127402 GCF_951799395.1 Argentina silus
AAACAAGGACTTGTGACAGCTACACTACAATAGTCAGCCCTCGAAGAGAAAACAGATCCCTCTTTTCACGTATTTCCTCAATCTCCTTCTTTCAAATGAAGGGCCACTTGAATTATAGGCACTTGAGACGGGGGAAAGTGTACACGTTAAAAAAAACCCTGCAGGTTTAAGCCAGTTCAGGTAAAAAAACACATTAGATGAGAACCTCCTTTTGCCACTGCACACTGTGCGCTCGGGGCCTTCATGAACCTGTGTTTTACGACACTGTCTGGAGGATCCCGAGCGCTACACTCGATGTCTGGGAGAGAAGAGCATGATTTAACTGGGCCTAAACACACTCTTGTTCTCCTCAGGTAAAGAGATGAAAGGCAAACACACACACAGTAGGCTGTAGACTCGTATGTAAAGACAGGAGGGATTTAAAATGGAGGGAGTTAAATGTTAACATGTTTTATAGGAGAAGACAACAGTGTGGGTGTAGCAGAGTAGGGAGCAAATGGAAGAAATGGGTTGGAACACTCTGGAACACACACACACACACACACACACACACACACACACACACACACACACACACACACACACACAATGTTCTGATCTATGTTTGCGAATGCACCCTGTGTTACATGAACTGACACAATTCTATTGTATTTTGGCCTTTCAGGCCCTGGGGTTCTGCAGGTCCAGTCATGCCGTCAGGAGTCAGGGTCCGAGTCATAGAGAGTTCTCCATCCATGCTGCTCTCTGTATCTGGAAACCAGGCTGCTAAGTGTACAGTACAGTATGTGAAAAGATTTGGTCGCTCGTGAAAAGATTTGTTTGCTAGTGAAAAGATTTGGACGCTTTTGGAATTAGGAAGTCAGTCGAATGGTTTTAGACACTTGTGGATTTGGGCACACATCACATCAGCATCCAGAAACCAGCAGTAGCGTGTGGTCAGAGCAGTGGTATGTAAGTCACTGGGCCGGTACTTGAGACCCTTTAGCTTGTGGTTACGGGATCTCATGTTAGGGCAGGGAGTTCTGAAGTGAGACCGGTGGATGAGGGGGCTGACATGGTAGGGTAGCCTGTAGGTCGTGCACCCTCTCTGGGAGGGATTTGAGTAGTGATCGCCGGTCTTTGGTGCTGGTGGTGGTGGGACATACTCTGGAAGTGAGAGCGGAGGGGAGAATGGAGGAAGTGTGTACAGAGCCAGACCTGAGCCAAGCCCACATATGGGACACAGTTGACACTATGAACACACACACACACACACACCACACATGCACGCAAGCACACACACACACAGACGCATGGCCAGTGTTTTCCAACATCCCCTCCACACACACCGTGTCAGAGACATCTGCACACACACACAAATACACCCTCCAAAACAACCCCCCCCCCCCTCCCTTTTATCCCAGAAATATGGCGACTATTACTGTAGTATGTGGAAGTGTGCTGCCATAAATATCAAAAAAGTTGAAATGTTTATGCGCCGTGTTATAAAACCCTAATTGGACCAGGCCTGGGCCTGGCTCCTTCTCGCCCAGACAGAACAAAATACACAAAGACAATCAGCAGACCCTCAGCTCTCTCCAGGCCCACCACACATACACACACGCACGCACGCAAGCTCGCACACACGCACACACGCACACACGCACACACACACACACACACACACGCATGCACATGCACACACGCATGCACACACGCACACACACATGCACACACACGCACACACGCATGCACATGCACACACTCACACACGCACGCACACACACACACACACTCTTGGCCCTGTCTCCTGTTTATCGGGTCGCGGTCAAACAAAACGCCCAGTGTTTAGGATAGCAGGGCCGATAGGAGAGAGTGGATTGGGAGGGTTCTGCTCGGAGCATTGGCCGGGTGCCTGAAAGCACGGGGGGGGGGGGGGGGGGGGGGGGGGGTTCATCTCACCTGCTGTGTACGAGTTACAAGTGTTGGCTGACGGATATGTTGTACAACACATTGAACTCCTAGACCGAGGAGTTCAAGGTTTAAGAGAGTGCCCACAGTCTACTGTAGTCTACAAGAGTACATTGTTTTCCCCAGTAAATCAAAAGTGCACATGCTTTATTTCTAGACTACATTATTAAATATGACATATATGTATTAAATATTTCCACATCCATGCCAATAGTGGACAACAGGCAATTGTTATTTGGGCTATATTATATTTTCATTGGCCATTATTTAATGTGTAGCTGAATATATCACCACATTGTTTTTACACGCAATACATGTAGGATTATTGTGCTGATGAGGTCTTCAACACTCCTTGATCTGTTGGTTCTCTGAAATCTTAATTCTTGCCCTCATAGGTTACATAAGAGCTCCACTGTAAGAAATCCAGTGGTTATAAATATTAGGCTCTATGGGGTTAGGGTTGGGGTTAGGGTTAGGGTTAGGGTTAGGGTTAGGGTTGGGGTTGGGGTTGGGGTAAATAACAGCTGTTATGAACGGAGGTGTGTGACCA
>NC_139666.1:4129902-4152402 GCF_951799395.1 Argentina silus
AGGATAAAGCCTTTTCCTCACTAAAACCAGACCTTCACCATTGGGGAGGGGGGTGGGGGTATGAAATCGATCTTAGATCATTGTCTACAGACCACTTAATCCTTCTCAGAAGCTGGTATTATAGCACCAGGGACATATTCACACGACACAATTTTCTTAAATCAGTGTCATAGGAATCAAGCCCGGTCTCCATTGTAGGAACCTAAACGTCTACTGTACGACCAAAGAGTAGCCTATATCCCCAAGGTCTAAGCACCACATTTAGGGCTTAGAAGTTCCAGATAGGGCTCTCTCACACATCGTAAGATAGTGATTACAAATCACATCTGCTACATCTGCTACATCAGCAAGACAGAACTATGATGTACAGTACAATACTTGAGGCTGTCCTGGATCATGCCAGTGCCGAACTTTCAACTTAAGGGAAATGACCCACAAAATATACACACACATGATCTGGATATCTCAATCAACCAGGCAGAGTTAGGGTTAGGGCTAGAGATACCCCACGTTAAGAGAGACAGCATTATTCACAGAGAGAAATGTTCAAAGGAGACTACAATGTACCGTCTCACTCTCACACCACAGGACATAATCTTCGAATTACCGGCTTGATGACTGATAAAACTGCACAACTGCAGACTTTTATACTGTATGTGGAAAAACTTGGAGTCTCTCTCTCTCACAACTACGCACGAGGACAATCATCTCATCTCGTCTGGTCTCATCTCTGGCTCCGTCTCAGCGGAGTGTCACTGAGGAGAGAGATGACATGTGAGGGCATAAATCACGCGTCCCCCCCCCCTCTCTGGGACTTCAGAAAGCGTTGGGAAACCACATGAGCCGCGTACTCTAGGATGGAATTCACTGAGGACAGGATTCTGGCTTCGCTGTCACGCAACGCTGCACACATCCAAGCCATATTCCCTCTGCTCGGAATGCTAGTCTGGGAATACTGCAGTGGCAGCATCACCTTCTGCTTTCACAGTTACTAAATAAACACTGGAGGTGAAAAAGGGAAGGACCTCATGTTGAAAGGGACCGTGTTCATTGTAAATGCTGTATGCTGTATCTTCTTATTGGTTATTAGTTAGTTAGTGGTTAGTCTTCAGAGTCACAGATACTCAACTCAGGGCCGCAGTTCATTCTTTTATAACCAGGGGTAAAAGCAGCCATCAGTGACTTCTGCTTGCAGGGTAACCAAGCCCTAGCCCTCAAATGTAAACAATTGAAAAAAATGCATTTTCACATGCAAAGCACTCACTCTATGACTGATTTGTTGTGTTTTCAAAACATAATTTTCAGCATTTCTACATCATTTGTTTCCAAAATCTATGTTCACACAACACGTATAAAAAATACAATTATATGTAAGTCTGCATTGCTTTGTTAAGATGAGGTACAACACTTGTTCTACAGGTCACATGGTATGAGTGTCTGGAGGAAATAACTGAGATGATTATTTAAAGAAATGGGGGTTGACACACACACACACACACACACACACACACACACACACACACACACACATAATCTCTCTCTCACACACACCACACACATACACTCTCTCTATGTACCATAATAAGGCTCCATATGCCTATGATGTGCTATATTTCCATTCCATTCAAACCTGCATCGGCTGCAGTCGTGGAAATTCTACATTTGGTCTCTTGACCACAAAAAAAGTCAAACATGCTGAATGTTTGGTGTACAGATCTATAGACTCAGCTTGGGCACTCTTGAGTTTGATTGAGATCAGCTTACCTGACTTAATCCACTCCATGATTGATATACAGATTTTTCAGGTGCACTTTCAAGCTGTGAATCTCCCATTCTACCACATCCCAAAGGTGTTCTATTGGATTCAGATCCAGTGACTGGTAAGGCCACTGAAGAAAACTCATTGTCTCATGTCCATGAAACCAGTTTGTGACGACTTTTGCTTTGTGACAGGGTGCATTATCATGCTGGAAGTAGCCATTAGAAGATGGGTAAATTGTGGCCGTGAAGAGATGCACATGGTCAGCAACAATACTCAAATAGGCTGTGGCATTCAAGCGATGATTGATTGGTATGAACGGGCCCAAAGTGTGCCAAGAAAACATTCCCCGCACCACCACCTCCACCATGAGAAGGTATACAGGTGTTCCTCATAAAGTGCTCGGTGAGTGTGTATGTATATATATATATATCAATCATATTGACATACATATAGCCCTGGATGCAGAGGGGGAGAGAGGAGAAGTCTTGGAGTGGGGGGGCTGCAGCCAAAACAATGCCTTTGCCAGGAGTTCCTCTTCTCCTTCTCTCTCTTTCTGCCTATTGGGGATCTGGGAAGCTCCTTATCTGGGGAGGAAATGGTTGATTTGATGTGGTGTTCCGCCGGGGCCTTGGAGCCGGTCCCATTCTGTCAGTGGGCTCACACACATACACACACACACGCCATGTGCAGGCACATGCACACACATACACTTGCCATGTGCACGCACACGCACACACACACACACACACACACACACACAGACACACACACACACACACACACACAGGACGCCACACTTACTCACTCAGTCGTAAATGAGGCAGCACTATTAAGATATGAATAAAACATCCAGTCATTTTGGGTTCTCTTTCAAGGTTACTTGAGCTGATTCACAGAGAATGACATCCACCGAGTTTTTTCCAGCTCTGCTTATATCCTCAGATCAATGTGACAGTACACAAATGCAAGTGTGTGTGTGTGTGTGTTCATGCTGGGAGGACTGACATAGTTGAAAAGTGGTGTTAAAAGTCATAGAACTCATAAGAAGCTCTGTGTGTGTTGTGTTGTGTTGTGTTGTGTTGTGTGTGAGCGGTACCATGGGGCTGAGTGACGCAGCATGGAGTGTGTGCATAGTGATTGTGTGTGTTGTGTTGTGTTATGTTGTGTTGTGTGTGAGCGGTACCATGGGGCTGAGTGACGCAGCATGGAGCGTGTGCATAGTGATTGTGTGTGTTGTGTTGTGTTATGTTGTGTTGTGTGTGAGCGGTACCATGGGGCTGAGTGACGCAGCATGGAGCGTGTGCATAGTGATTGTGTGTGTTGTGTTGTGTTATGTTGTGTTGTGTGTGAGCGGTACCATGGGGCTGAGTGACGCAGCATGGAGCGTGTGCATAGTGATTGTGTGTGTTGGAGTGGATCTATTTGTGTGTGTGGTGGAGGCTTCAGTGGTACAGTACTGGTGCCATGGGGCTGGTTGACACAGGAGGATCCATGGACCATTGCACATAGTGACCTCACTCTGCAGCCCTGTGAACCACTCTGCATGCACTGTCCGATTCAGTCATATATACACGCACACACACACACGCACACGCACACACACACGCACACGCACACACACACACACACACGCACCCCTGAGCAGGCCCCCTCTCCTGGGTCCTTTTCCACTATTACAGGTTCCAGTGTGGGATTCCCGGGGCCTCAGGAAAACACATTTAACAAAATTCCCACAGTGGTGGCCACGAAATGACTCTCTTCCTCTTTTTCTCCTCCTTCCTTTTTTTCTGGGGTCCCTGCTGATGTTGTTGTCGGATGGTGGTTTGTAAGCCGAGTGACGATTCCTGGTTAATTTTCGTGAGGAAGGCTGTGCGCCCACTTCCGCAGCGACAACTCGGGGCTTTGTTCCCCGTCCAAGATCCCCCGACGGTTCTCAGCTGTGGAAAATCCTTCCCATGAGCCCCTGCTGCTCCACGGAAGCAATTAAGCTAAGGGTAGTTTGGCGTAATGGACACTATCATTAACAGATCTCCCCCTCTACACCACAGATCCTGGGTTCTCTGCGGTGTTGACAAACTTACAAGAATGTCTTCCCTTCTCGTCACAGCAGCGTTCAAGTAAAACAGCTAAAGAAGGTAAAGATGAAGGGTCAATACTTTAGAGCTTCACACACGACAGGGCCGACCCAAACCGGCTCAGATACGTTCCTTTCACATGGTCTTTTATAGCACAGTAAAGCTCTGCTCAGCTTGGTTTGGCTCAGTAGTGTAAATACGGGTTTCGCTGTCAATAATTCTGTAGATTTGAGTAACAGAGAGGTACAAATGCCAAAAGTAGGGCTTTTGATAAAGGCTGGTAACACTTTATGAGCCGTCTTCCTACAATGCATTATGAGTGCATTTATGACCCATCGTGCCTTGTTAGAATTGCTATGAGCCTTCATAACAGCTTATGGCTCCACACACCTTTAAATGCCTTAAAGGTGTGTTCATAACACATTACACATAATAAGAATTCATAACAGCTTATGGATTGTTATAATATACTTTAAATGCATTATTTATAATGTATTAATAAAAAAAACAGGTGGTTATAATAGAAAGCGATACCCAAAGTTTTGACAAGTAAACTATGAGTCTAAACATTCTGTCGCCAACAATCTGGTGAAGACCGACAATAATTAACGAAGCAATCACATCCTTCCTGCGTTCGCCACAACTACCGGTGACTTTGGAAAAAAAAACCCTCCAAATTAAACACCATTAAGCCATTTTGGGGTTTTTAACTACTTCAGATGCACGTTTATTGGTAAATAAGTGTCATTGAATATTTCCTGCCATATAACTTGGTTAATGATTTCAATAAAGCGCTAGACTTCCTTCTCTTTTCACACCAGAACAGACACAGGGGTGAAACTGTAGCGTGAAACCGTCGCCTCCGTTCTGTGTTGTTGCAGTTCACAGGCAGAAACATGCAAATGATCAGTATTTTCTTAATCAGTCACCACACCCAAGCCTTCCTGTCTAGCTGACCTGACACAGAAAACACTATTTTTCTTGGACTGAATCCTGTAATTTGATTTCATGAAGGCCATTTTTTTTCTCTCTTTTAAAAAAAAAAAAAAATGTTTTTACGGCATTTCTGCTTTATTGGGATAGAGATAGTAGAGATTGACAGGAAGGATGGGAGAGAGAGAGAGGAGGGATGACATGCAAGACGTGTCGAGGGTCGGAATCGAACCAGGAACCTTGAGATTATGTGGTATGTGCATTAGTGTGCTATGCCACTAAGCGCAACATGAAGGCAGTCTTTTAGTGTGAGCAAGTCAAGTTGGACTATAGGCTTTTTATGTACACAGCTTATTTTTGTGTGTGTGAAATAAACACAACAGAAAGCAGTGTGGTCATTTGAAGAAACTGCAGTAAGAGTGGCAGAAAGCATATGGTATGAGATCATCAAACAAAAGCACGTGGCAATTACCAAAAGGTAAGATGCAAGAGCAAGAAAAAAAGGAGTCTGATAAAGAGGTGGACAAAATTAGATTGTGGTGAACCTTTAACAACCTACAGCTGTTTTTCCGTTCTCAATAAGCGCAAAATGTCTTTCACCCACATTGCAAAGACATACACACACACACACACACACACACACACACACACACACACACACACACACACACACACACACACACACACACACACACACACACACACACAATATTCTTCACAAGGATAAAGTATATCCACAGAAGCTTATGTAATCTTGTTTCCTACTTGGCTAAGTGCTGTGGTCATTTCATTATATAAAAGTCAACTTAAAAAGGATGCCACATAGCAGTTAACATCTATTGTATGTTGATCTTAAACAAAAACAAAACACTGTGGCGATATTTGCAGACTTTACTGAGGTTTTGATTGCAGTTTGTGGCACAAATAAACTAAAGAATGAACAAGGAAAACAACAAGTTTTCCAGACTCAAAATCATTAGGCTTTTCGATACAATAAAGATTTCTGTCAGGAAGTGAATTATGCCTCAAAAACAGCCCCCTAAATATACTTATACTTTCTCTTCAAACTCCCAATGAATACATACAAAAACGAATGCATGAGGATGCCTTCTGAAACTGGGTTGGCATGGGGGTATTGCACACTACCTACGGAAACAAGGGATATAAACATGACATGAAAGCAAACCCCTTGCAATGGAAACTCACCACATGAGGATATTGGTTTGCCAACTGTCCATTCCTCACTCATTTTCCACTGGTGCAAAGGAGCTCATTTGTGTCTGTGTGTTGTTAATGGCAGACTTGTTCTAATGAGATGGAGCACTTTGGGACAGATGCTGAGGTTTGAAGCGGCTCCTCTTTGAGAGAGAGAGACACGCTCCACATGCAGAGAGTGCCATCTAGAGCCCTCAGAGGAACATCACTGAGCTTCTCACTGACAAAGACACACACACATACACGCACGCACGCACGCACACACACACACACACACACACACACAATGTCTGGATGGAGACTGATGAACTGGCACAAAGGATGATGATCAGCTTTCGTGTGGGCCAGGGGGGCAGGTCCAGGGTGACAGCCTGACTCCATGCCTCTCATGTGGGTTTTGTGGCAGCTCAGTGGTCCCCCCCCCTCCCCCTGATGGATAGGGGAAATGAGGCAAATGACCCTGTTCCTCCCGTCTCTCAGAGCTGCCCTGCGGCTAGGGAGTATCTCTATGGCCTGGTTCCATTTGCATCCCTGGGCCCCTGCCCACTATGTGTGTAAGGGTGTGAGTATGCGTGTATGCACTGTGTATCTATGTGTGTTTGTGTTTGTGTGTGTGTGTGTGTGTGTGTGTGTGTGTGTGTGTGTGTGTGTGTGTGTGTGTGTGTGTATGAACGAGTGTGAGAGCCCACCTCTCCCCTCTTTGGCTGGACCTGTCGGAGCCAGACCCCTGCATGTCTCTGTAGTGCTGTTCAGTACTACTTCCGCTGGCAAGGCCCAACATTTCCCAGCCTCTGCAGTTTTCCCGCAGTGCCGTGGTTTTCAACAAGATGTGGTTTTCACTGTCACAACATCCTGGCACATACGCTAATGCTCAGCGAATAAACAACCAGCCAAGGATCGGCCTCTGCTGTTTTTTGACTCAAGCATGAGAATCTTGAGACTTCTTCCCAAAAGCCTCAAAGGAGCAGTATTATATCAGAGGCCTATTTTTAAGGGACGGACATCCTTTCTATCTGCCCAGAGAGCTGTGGCTAAGCTGCGGGCAACAGCCGAGCGATGCTTGCCCCTGTTCAATGTTAATCATTATTATAATATGAAACGCATGACTCAGCGCTCAGGTTGCGTGTTTTTTCCAGACCAGGGAGATAATGGAAGACGTTTTAAAAAAGGGGTGGCTAAACTGGGTTCGGGCTTTTGTTCCAACCAAGCTGTATCACGGCTGACTCAACTAATCAATAAGTCTTGATTGAAGACTATGAACAGATGATCGAACCTGAAGCACACTGTCCCTCGCGGTGCTTAAACTATTCAAATAGGGACAGATACAATAAACATTTGACACATTGTATTATCAACAGTCAGACGCGTTGCACCATCATGCTTTATCCTGCGCTAACAGCCAGCATCAGTCCCTAGATGGGTGAGATTGGCAAATGGACTCTCCTTGCTGTTTTTGAATGAAGGAGGTTCTGGCTGGAGCAGGTTTGCCAGAACCAGGCTCCAGAGGCTTTGTCAATGACAGGACTGTTTTCACTAAGACTGGATCTTGGAACCGGTTGTGAGCAAGTGAGACATAATTGCTCTCTCATGTTCTTTCAGCAATAGGACAAACAGACAAGACACAGGAAGAGGGAGACATTGATACGACTTCAGTTACAGTACAGATGTCTTTGCGATGGTTTGGGTTGCAGATAGTACACAAAGCCCTGCCACTCAGGATAAACATAATAAACACGTAATAAATATACATTAAATTATTCCAAATGTAAGTTGGCGTATGTGAACAAGGCAAGAAGCAAGGCAGACCCATGCAGAGAAGCTCAAAGGCTTCGCCATAGCAATAAAAACGTAAACAACCTCTTCGACCATAGAGGTTGATATCAAAGGAGAACGCTGACTTATCCGACATGGCAAATAAGCGAACAGAATTGAAGGCAACTTCAAAGGGCTTAATTTCGCCCTGCAATCACACTGTAAACCTTTAGTCAGTACAGGGAATGAGGCATTGCTCATCTCTACAGAGAGAGTGTGAAATGCGGTGTGCGTCCCGTCCATGCGGAGTGTCAATATCTCGTTTCCAGACACGGGTCGAAATGGTCACTGATTTTTTTTTTTGCAATTAGTGGAGAGGCGAGTATTACAAGGAGCCACTTTAGACAATAGGGACGCACCCCAGGTTATGGCCCACATTAAGAGTATGGAGCAGGGGAGGAAAAGAGGGGCTGCGGGGGCCTCTGATGGGTTGAGATCCACATCAATCATCCATCACAAGAAAAGGCGGGCCCTGTCCAGGTCTCGTGGAGCAGGAAGTTCTTAATGGACTCGGGGAGCGGTAGAGAGGGGATATGTTTCAGCTGATGTTTTCCCAATGTTCTGCGGATCCCAATCCGGCACAGGTGGGTCAGCTTCTGAGGACACTCTGGGAGAAGAGCAGGGAGACCCTGTTAGCAGCAGCAGTTCCAGAAGGTCATATAGCCTGACTACATGAGCACAAACCACACTCACATTTCAACAGAATTCTCTTTTTCTCACATGACCATGTTCTGTGACCACTAAAGCACATATTGTCAGAGTGCCGTAGAGACGGCAACATTCAAATGATTGAGGACATATGATATCATGGCTCATTGGAGAAGATACCAATCAATCATGTGATTAATCTATTCCTAAACTCCTCCTGTGGTGCGTGGGAGCACACCATACCCTACACATACCCCTACCAACACCATACCCTACATATACCCCTACCCCCTTACTCACCCCTACCAACACCATACCCTACACATACCACTACCCCCCCTACTCACCCCTACCAACACCACCCCCTACACATACCCCTACCCCCGCTAAGTGCTAGGAAACATGCTTTATAAACGCAATTCATCATCATCATCGTCATTATTATCATCATCATCATTATTATCATCATCATCAACATTATAATCTTCATCATCATCATCAGCAGCAGCCCCGCCACACCACTCACTCCTGGCCTCCTGGTAGACCTTCAGGGCCTCTGGGTTCACCCTGGCCCTGCCTGTGGCCTCCGGGTCAGGCTCCTCCCAGGGCACCAGCCCCGGGTCGGCCCCATGGTCCAGCAGCAGGCTGATGAACGCCTCCTCACAGCCGTGCCGCAGCGCCGCGTCCAGCAGGCAGGAGGCCAGGCCCCGCCCCAGCGCCTCCGGGCTCACCGGCCCGTTGAAGTTGTAGTCGGGCTGGGCGCCGGCCTGCAGCAGCAGGTGGAAGCAGCGGAGGTGGTGGTAGGCGGAGCAGATGTAAAGAGGGCACACCACCAGTGTGTTGAGGGTGCGGGCGCTGACCAGGGGCCGCCGGCCCAGCTGGTGGTCCACGTCCACGTCGGCGTTGAACCTGGAGAGGTGGTGGGGGGGAGGGGCGTGGGTAACTGGTTTGTGATAGATAGCGACATCTTCATGTTCACATCATGTTCATAGCACAACATACAGTAGTCATGTACTGTAGTAGACTGTTGAACTGAAAGTCAGATAATAAGATAGTAACGTTTAACCCCCCCCCCATAACTAACTGCTATAACAGCACAACTGACCTGTCAAGGCCTGACAGCTACGCCTGGTGAAAACACACATGGGCAAATATACCATAAAGTACAACTACATTACATTAAAGTACAAAAGTCTGACTATCATCACATGACATCATGCCAACCACACAAGCCAGCCATCAGGTCAAGGCAACAAAGCAGTTGAATGATCCATGAAAATCACACACTCATGTCTTTCTGGCTGATCCCTCCACGCCCCGTGGCCTCTCCTCACCTGATGAGCTCCTGCAGCATGTCTACCCTGCCCACCCGCGCCGCGTGGTAGACGGGGGTGCTGCGGTGATGCCGGCTACCGTTTGGGTCAGCGCCGGCCTCCAGCAGGATCTGAACACAGTCCAGGTGTCCGTTGACCACCGCCACGTAGAGCGCCGTCTGCCCCTTCACGTCCACCAGGTCCACCTCGGCGCCCTGGCTGATCAGGTAGCGGACGCACACGGCGTGGCCCGCTGTGGCGGCGATGCGCAGAGGGGTGCAGGGCAGCCAGCCACAGCACCACACCGACTTCTCGTTGATACGCCTGGAAGGCATGGAAGAGGGGGGCGATTATTGTTGCACTACATATTATTATTGTTGCACTATATATTATTTTTGTTGCACTATATCTTATTATTGTTGCACTATATATTATGTTACCCATACAGCTCATATGCTGCTACACTGCTCATACTGTAACTATTTATTCTGCTATAATGCTACTGTTACTCATATACTGCTATACTGCACTGCTATATTATACTGCTTATATTATACTATATTATACTGCACTACTACTGATCATATATTGCACTACCTGTAAATACTGTTCATTGCACTTTCTGCTATTTTGCACTTCTGGTTAGACGCTAACTGCATTTCGTTGTCTCTGTACTTGTACTCTGCACAATGACAATAAAGTTGAATCTAATCTAATCTAATCTAATCTAATCTAATCTAATGTTGGTCTTCTGTGGCTCAGTTGGTAGAGCATGGCGCTAACATGGCGCTAACTCACTGTTTGAAGCTGTCCTCCTGCAGGAGGTCCCGCAGGGTGTCCAGGTCTCCCACATACGCAGCATTGTGGAGCCTCATGTCCTCACCCTCCTCCAGTGACTTGTCATTGAACTGCTCCTGAAGCCATTCCTTCAGGTTACGGCCTGGGGGAGAGAAAGAGCACAGCTGAAACTCCCTATACAGTATGCTTAGTGCTATATAGCTCTCTCTCTCTCTCTATATATATATATATGGTTTTCAATGGAGAAATATGCTTTTTGGCAACAGCCATGTGCCTACAGTTCTCCCCATGGCCACATGGTATAGCCTCTTCAAAATCTCTCTGCAGGACTGCTCCCCTTGGTTATTACACAAGTGGAATAAAGAACAGTAGCAGACTTATTCCCACTTGTGTAATAACAGAAATATCCAATGTATGTAACAGCATGTTAATATGTTGTTTCAGAGTTTTACAGTAATTAAAGACAATGTTTATACAGAATGACATAGTACACAGGTAGAGGCAAATGTGTGACCACTGACCAGTACAAACATTCACGCACGTAAAATAATAATAATAATAATAATAATAATAATAATAATAATACATTCATAATGACTTCATAATGTCTTGACAGCGAGCAACCCACAATCTTGATATAGTGAAAGATAATATTAATACAATACCAATACTATGTCTCTCTTGGACTGATGAGAAGATGTTTGGGCAATTGCGCACGTTTACGCAAACGCTTTCTAGTTGCTCGAGTCAAAAGCACTTAAAAACGGCAGATATGCTGTCGGCCTGCATGTCCTCCCTCATGATTAGCTATTAATGTAAACATTCAACCTGTAAGGGATGTTTACCTGCAGCTGTGCTGCTGGGTAAGTCCGAAACGGTGATAAGGGGATAGCCGCCACTGGGTGGGTCGTCAACCTCGCCCCCTGCGTCTCCGCCGTCCGCCATTTCACCCTTCTTAACCGTGTACAATGTAGCACGGGGTCTACTTGAATTAGCACCACAACACACAAGTGGATCTAAGACCTTGTTGTCCTAAACTACTTTTTCCTAACGTTTATCATGTCATTATGGACTTCATAACAGCGCAGCAGCCATCTCTCACGTCTTTTACGCCACTTCCTGTTCCTTAGAATCATTTAAAGCCACAGTCTGGGAGATCTCCAGACATTTCCAAAAATTAATATGATGGATATAACTCATAAATACCTTATTGAGAGTAGAACAACGGGTTTACTGTAGGCTATCATAACCAAAGCAATAAGAACCCATCACTCCATTATCTAGGCTTTGTAGACTAAACAATGAATGTAAATCTTGAAATTATAAAGTAAGGCATTGAGCTTTACATGAATTACCTTGTCATAGACAGGAGAGAACCATCAACTCCAAAGGCAATCAGCATCAATAGCCAGGGCAGTGTGTGGAGGAGAACAATAGTACCTTGGTACAATAATAGAGAGCGAATTGAACTTTGGAGCAAACTGTGTATACTAATAAACCAATAAATTGCTATTAATAGCCTGTCTGAACAGTATTCGAAATATTTGGGAGTTGTTAACGTCTATGGCTGAGAATGGACTCTTTCATAGATGCGAGGAGCCAGAGGCTCAGATCAAGGTGGAGGACCTGCCCTGGAGCTGAGAGTGAGTTGGATGGTCGGAGGCAGCACTGCCTGGAGTGTTTATCTGTGGTGGGTGACTTGACTCTGCCGCTGTTGGAGGTTTACGTCGGGGACTGGGAGGCGTGCAGGCATGGCTTATTGCTGCCTGACGACAGCTGAACCGTGGACACTGGGCTGCGGGCTCTAAAAATAAACATGGAGGCCAGGTGTCACTCTGAAAGGACTGGACCGTGGGGACACAGAAACCCCAGCTTTATAAACACTGGTCTACTCAACAGTGGAAAAAAGGATACATCAGTCAAAGGCAATTATCTCTTTGAAAAGGCAATGCTTTATGTCAGGAATGCCATTTGTAAAATAGTTTTAGTCATGACATGTAATACTTACGCATTTTAGTACGGATGTTAAGTATAAAGGTAAAATGTAAACACGGTACAGTTAATCAAATTTAAGTTACTGTTAAAGTGCAGTATTAGTAGGCAAGGTAGTATGATTGAAGGTTGGTGGTCTGATGGGTGTGTTAGGGGCCCTCTCACCAAATTAAGTTACTCATTACTGAAAGCAAACCGTTCTGAGGCTCAGTGACCAAACACTTGAGATGAATTGACTCAGCCCTTTCTAAAGGTGAAGAGGCAGCCATTTCCCAACCCCACACGTGGCACAAGTCACTTGAAGCTTGTCTTGGGCACGGCAGGGGAGTTGACTCTCTATCTTGAGCCTCCCTCCAGGAAGACAAACGCAGATGGAGAATGGAGCCGTGACTGTGTGCACAGGGATGCCTGCACTAATCCAACTGTTCAGATTGCAGCCAGGCTTTGCTTAAAGCAGGTGCCCCTAAACCCTGACCTCTATCACAAATGCCCAGCCCAAACTTCGCTTAATAGGGGTTTAAGGGCTTCTTAATGCTTTATGTGTGTGTTGCAGCTGTTTCATTGCTTGCCAAAAAAACTTTTTTTTTTTTTTTTTTTTTTAATAAAGACCTTTTATGAAAATTAAAATGTCTTGGTTATGTCACTCTGGGCCTGCCTTCAAAGGATTGGGGGTCTCCTTGTGAGCGTGACTCTGCTGTGCCAGACACCACAAGGACTTTGTGTGAACTTGTCAAAAACACAAACTCAAGTCATTCATCATTTTGCTTATAATGCAACACGAGCTATCCAGAGCACTCATTAAGATGCCATTATAATGTTTACCTCACGTAAGCAAAGGGTTTACAGTATTCCCCAGACTATACTCACTCAATCACAGGCATTTGCTTCTTCTTGTGCTATGCAAAATAATTCAAAGGACATGGAAGCTATTTTATTGAAATGTAACCATTTATTTCACTCCACTACAAAAATTAAAGTCATTTGTGAACTATGATACAGACTCAAAATATACATAATATACAGTTAAAAGAGCAACTGTGAATATGGTACAAATAGTTTACAGTGTAAAATGGTCCTTCCTTAAAAATGTATGGAAATTACTCTCATTTAAAGAACTAACAGTTCAGAAATGGGCCCTGCAGGAATTTCAGCTGTAAAATGTTTCCCTGTACAACTTGTTTTGAAATACAATATATATTCATGTTTATGTTTGAAGTAATATCTAATAATACTGGTATGAAATGATGGATTACAGTTTTTATGTACAGTATTACATTCACTTTTAACTGTAAAAAAAGTTAAATAACTATGTAAATGTCATGAATGGTTTCTATCCAATTCCCCAAAAAGATGTTGTCGGGTTATCATTGTCTTATAAACCTGGACTGTGGTGTGTTTCTTTCACACTTTAATTCCTATTGACTATGTAGTATAACCTCTAGTGCAATTTGCCAAGCTAAGTATGCTTCAACTCCAAAAATCATTCAGACATTTGTTTTCATCACAATTCATACGTATATCTAAACAATTGCCATAAAAAAAACCACCAAAAAAACATTTCATGTCCACTAGGTGGGGATAAAAACAAGTTGTGTTATTTCAATTGTTTTTATTTTATAATTCAAGTACCATAATATCTTGAAATGTGGGCGAGTTAAACTCAAACAGTACAAGATGTTTCAATATACAGTACAAGTTGGGCACGTGTATTTCGAATCATCCTCGTCAAATGAGTAGGACCTACTTTCGTTTACCATTTAGGTCTTCAATTTAGCAAAAAATAGGTATTTCTGAAAGGGACATACAGACTTCACAGTCGCTCTGTCTATGAGTGGACCAGATTTTTCTTTAAACAGCGTATTCTCTACCTCTCCTATTCTCAAAGTGCAGTGGTGCATGACTCGTAGAACATTAAAACTGCTAATGACGTGCCTATGCTCTGACGCAGGCGTCAGATCTATTGCTTTTTACAGGCCTTGTAGAGGTTTGGGTAAACAACATTGGTGACAGATGAGACTAGGTTTATATATATATATATCCCAGATGTATTCAGCGATAGTAGGCCCTTATGGTTGGATTGATAGGTGTGCTTTATCAGTCCAGTGGAACAAAGTCCAGGATTTGTAAGCGTAACTTAAAATCCGACCCGAATCTCATAACGCAGATCTGGTTAGAATGTCAAAAACAAAGAGGAAACTAATTACGTTATTTAAATGTGTTTGTATGTGTCAATCCCCTTCAAATGCAGCACTGTAACCAAATCAACTTACAGTAAGGTGTGTCCCTTTCTCTTCAACTGAAAAAGAGCCCTGACAGTAACTGCCATTTAGAGCCTATGGAATGTTAGTTTGTGTGTGTGTGTGTGTGTGTGTGTGTGTGTATGTACGTATGTATGTATTCGCTAGTTCCACAAAGGCACCATGAAAGAAAAGGGGGGGGGGGGCATTTGGGTACCAAGGGCCATGACCTTCCATGACGCCCATTGAAAGTGCAGTTTGTGACCACCCCCACCCCCCCCCCCCCCTCCCATCTCCCAGAAGGATGTTACAACTGTTACTATAAGGTAAGAAGCAGGCTCTCCCTTAATGCTCAGTGGGATGGGTTTTGTATTTGGACCTTGACCTCTCCCTCAAGGTCGTGAGGAGAAGTTGATGCTGGACACCATCTTCTGGATCTTGTCCTCGTTCTTCAGGATGTTGGACTTGACGGCACAGATCTTGTCCTGCTGGTCCCTGATCAACTGTTCCAGCTCCACCAGCTCAGCCTTCAGCGGCTCCACGGCACTGTCCGTCACTCTGAAACACACACACACACACACACACACACACACACACACACACACACACACACACACACACACACACACACACACACACACACACACACACACACACACACACACACACACACACACACACACACACACACACACACACACACACACACACACACACACACACACACACACACACACACACACACACACAAGTTTGCGTATGTATCAGTTGGTCGCACCAGATCACCCGCATGGAATTGCGATGTCATGATCATATTTTGTCTAATCAAAGAATAGGCGATGTAGCATGTAATGCGTTTCTGTATGCGTTTGTATAGTAAGACCATTGAAATCAGAAGAGGCATGTTTAGCACACACATAGCACAAAGCTTAGTCTGGAGCCCTGCGCATGCATGGATGTGTTCTTGAAGCAGGACCTAGAGTATGAGTGCTCTCTGTACTGCAAGTGTGTGTGTATGTATTGACTTTGAGTCTTGTACATCTGATTTTGTGTATGCTCCTTTTTCTGTCTGTCTGTCTGTCTGCCTGTCTGTCTGTCTGCCTGCGTCCTTTACCTCTGCTCCTGCAGCAGGGCCTGTGCATGCTCCTTGTTCTCCCTCCTCCAGGTGTGCAGCTCGTTGGTCATGGCGTCCATGTCCTCCTGGATGTAGTCCATGATCTTGCCCAGGGGCAGGGCGCTGCGGCACACCGTCTGGATGGACGAGCGCAGGCGCTCCATCTCCCTGGACACCAGGTCCCGCTCCTTCTTACGGGCCGCCTCAGACACCAAGGTCTGGGCCTGGCAGGGGAGAGAGGGATGGAGGGAGAAGGAGAGAAAGAAAGAAAGAAAGAAATAGAGAGAGAGAGATAGAGATAGAAAGCAGAGAGATACACTGTTACAGTTTATGAGATGGTCAGGGGAGGGCACACAACACAAGCACGCAAAACAAGCAGCGTGCACACACACACACACACACACACACACACACACCTGCCAGGAGAGGCTCCTTCAACTAAAAGATTTCAACCCTCTTGCAGAATTCTACACTTGCCAGCTGAGTATCAAATGCAGAGAGCCAGCGCAGGGCTGCAGTTAGTGGTTTAAGATCTCAAGGCTAAAAATGTTAGGCAGGAATTATACAAACCTAGCTGTGTATATAAAGATCAAAAGGCATGGCTGAATTGTGCTGGCTAATGTGGGGGGACTGGCTGGCTGGTGAAGGCCTCCTCTGTATGGTATGTGGTTGGGGGGTCCTGCTATGCTATGCCCCAGTCACCCCTCAGCCCCTGGATGGGAGGGGAGGGCTTTCCCTGGGCACAGTGAGGCCCAGGGATGTTTACTCAGCTGGGTTCTGCAGGCCAGTGTGTGTGTGTGTGTGTGTGTGTGCGAGGGGGGCAATGAAAAAGAGCTAGGCCTGTCTGGCCGGGTGCCACTGCCACACACACAAGACACACACAAGACACACACGACACCCACCCACACTCCTGGACTTAAAACCCTTGTTTATTTTAGTAACAGGCTGTGGCAGTGAAGTTATTTTACTACAGTATTCGGTAACAACTACTTCACTTATGTCCCCTTTCAAGTTCAACTCCTGAGCCAATTTGTGTCATTCTGCTCCCAGATGGGAACACCTGCTTTCACGAGGCAGGAGAAATCACACTCCGGCTACATGACAGTGTAAACTAACCAACAACTTCCCCTTCAAAACAGACCAACTGTCAGACTGACTAGGCATCAGTCTGGTGGGTAGGGGCCAAAATTCCCCACGTTGAACGTAGCGAGTGCCACATTCATCATGAGCTAGCCTCTTATCATTTAGCTCTTAAAACCAGACAAACAACATCAATAATGACAGTGTAGGAACGCCGCTTAACTAGAAAAGAACTTCACGATGCAGAAAACACATCAAATGTCAACGATGCTGCCTTCCTCTAGGAAGCTAGCAATTATTTTTTTTTAAAAAGTCCTATGCCTTTTTTTTGTTTTTTTCCTCCCTCTGTGGTCAGCAAAGTGTGCGAAGATTGAAATGTCTAATGGCCGTCCGCGTGGTGGGTGGCTTTCCCCCCCTCGGCCCACCCCAACGCGGCGCCTTCACAAGCGCTCTGTGGCTCATTCGTCCCGCCGGGCCGTGGCCAGCGGAAGCCCCCCGACGGGGGTAGGGCTTCGCTCTGTTTGCCATCCTCTTGCACTGCTCCTCGCCCCGTTGGAAAACCTGGAGTGAAAACACGGTCAAACCCTGGTCTGCATGCGTCGCCGTCCGTCCGCTTGGACATAAATCACTCCTTTATAGGGCGCCTCTGTCAGGGGCTACAAGCCCAGTGTGCTCCTAGTTTTCCTCTTTTTCCCCCCCGACCCAAGAAAAATATTTGTTTTGAGTGCGGAGGCTGGAGGGGGGGGGGGGGGGGGCGGGGGGGTTAGGGGGTGAGGAAGGGGGTGCAGATTTTCCCATTAGCTCAGCCAGTGGCGGTGGAGCGGAGAGCCTGGACGGTGTTCCTCGGAGCAGGTGGCTCTCAGGGAGCTGGGAGCGTATGTCATCAATCCCTCTCCTCCCCGTTTCTCCCATTGTTTACACGGAGACAATATTCAAATCAACATCAGTCCCCAGCTTTCTAGCATGTTATCTATAGCTTTGTTCCAGCAAAGAATATGCAGTGAAACAAAACTGTAGTATCACTGTGTCGTAAGTGATGTCGTAGTGCACAGTTTCATCCCGAGTCAAAATTGTACACACAGCTGTGGTGTACATGACTTCAAAAAGGTGCGTTCTTGTAGCAATGCTTGCAGTAAGAGTTGTTTGTTTGTTTTTTTTACTTGTCCTGAAAACCTTTCTAGATGAGGACATGAGTTTAAAGCCGAATCTAAGCTCCAAACAGACCCGCTGGCTTGACTTCAGGCTGTGCTGCAATGTGGAATTCATCCCGCCCTCTCATGCCTAATTAGCTTAATGAGGAAATGCATGCAAAAACGCATGATTTATTTGTTGGTAATAGGGACCCGGTGAGGGGGAGAATAATAATAGTCTTCAAAGTAGGCTTCGACAAGAAAAATGGGTAGCATGCATGAAACCTGCTAGAGAGCCCACCAACCTCTTGGCCATCATTAATTAAAGCAACATAAATGTTGGCACCGCCGGACTACTTCAGGATGAGGTATCGGCTTACGTAATGATGTAAATGAGCCACTTCATCAACTTCAATTATCGGTCAGACGAAACGATCGCGTCGACAAATGTACAAACCTCACACGCCAACGTTGTGACGAGTAAGCGGTTTCCGTAGTGAGCGGCCCGTCACGCACAGGCGGCAAATTACAGTGTCAGCATCGAGTCAGGTGGGAGGCAGGCAGTGGGCATACGGTTTCCTCCAATTTCCCGAGACTTGACGTCTCAGTGGTTATGAGTGACTTTCCTCCTCTTCTTCTCGCCATACTTTTTTGAAAGAAATGACCCAGGTGAACAGAAGTGTCCTGGAGGGCTCCTGCAGTATTGCTGTAAACAATTCGGTTCACTCCGATCAGCACAGACTAAGAAAAGGATACGAAGAGAGGACACCACATTAGACTTTTGGGACACATTTCGAGACACTATCCCTTCCAAAGGCCCCTACCATGTGTCCCCAGAGAGGGTCTCTGAGGCGGGCCAAGGAGAAAAGCATTACAGGATGAGGATTAGTTCAGGAGGTTTCCTCTCTTTTTCGGAGAAAGACATCCAAACGTCCAGCCAGATCATAAAAATAGCTGGGAGTCAGCGAGGTGAGGAGAGAGGCTGAGGGCCAGGAAGGTCACAGGATGTTGGGGTCAGTGTAGCTCCCGCTGAGCTCCCTAAACAGTGCCGATGACTGAAAAGGTGGAACCCCAATGAACAAGAACGGGACAGGGACAGGGACAAATGGATGATTACAATGTGACTTTAGAACAACAACACTATTTAATGAGAGGTTCAGCACTATCTCAGAAAGTTAGAACTGCCAAGACCAGGTCAAGTCGCAACGGACTGGTCAGAGCACCTTGAGGAGAATGCAATGTTAAAAGGTCTTCACTCAGGTCAACAAGTCTTCAGGTCAGTCAGCAGATAGTTCCCCGAAAGCGTTGCCATTCTGCTTGAATATTAATGCACTTTCTGCAAAGGCAATATGGCTAATGGAATGCTGCGAGTCATTTCCTTACATTTCCACCAAAAAAAAAAAGTGGATGTTTATGAAGACGCAGGCCTGGAGGCAGGAGTATTTATTTTCCTGCCGATTCTGCCGAGAGTATTCTGGCCTTTCTCCTCCGTGACTCTCACTCAACAGCCATCCATTTGTGTGCCACAGGGTTTATTTATACGTTGCAAACCTTCATCAAGGCTAATTTGATGGGGTAAGAAAAGGGAGAAAGGGTATAAAAAAAAAAATCTTAGGAAAACGCAGCTGCTACGAGGGGCCAATTCTGTCTAAATAAAAAGACGCCCTCCGAGAAGTATCTTACAATAATATACAAGTGTTCTGGGGGGTCATGGGGAAGGTCGTCCCCATAAATATACAGCAAATTCTTCAGTCACACACTGTGTGGTGGGATATGGCAAAATACAAGTGCTCAGACTGGCCAAAAAGCCTTTTTATTTACACCCGTTCAGCAATGTGGTGAAAAAGCAGTGGTATTAACAATAGCAAAACTGCTTCAGGGAGGAGGAAAAGAAAACATACAGAAGTTATGACATGGATAGAATTGTGAATTTCCAAAATGCTCATAAAAGGCTCCAAAGTCAAGCAAAATGTTGCTTGCTTATTAAATGGGGGAGAAGTTCAACCATGAATCAAAGGATTAGAAACTCATTCCTGAGCGGGGTGTTTGAGAAGCGTGAGTGTTAAAGAATGAATCAGGCCTTTTGTAATTTCAGACCTGTCACGCCAGGGGACGAGGAAGCTCAATATTTACATTTTTTTAAACCCTCCATGTTTCACCGTGATTACAAGAGACAAACGTCTCCATTACAATGACCCCCTCAACACTTTCATGGAAGGGGGGGGGGGGGGGGGGGGGTGTCCTGTTCGGACTGCAGGGCACCCCACATACCCATTAGATGCAAAAAGGGCCTAGAATCCTGAAAATTGATGAGACTGCATTAAGTCAATTAGGAGGGACCTGTGTGCTGTGCTCAGGTTGCACCAGAGCCCAGCACGTCGGGGGCGGGGGAATCTTGCTTGATTATTTGGAAACCGAGGGAATCCAGTCTGATTACTTTGAAACGAAGAATACAGGGAAAGAGAGACCGCAGCACAATCTGAAGTTGGGCGGGGGAGCCCTCCGAAAGCCAGCTGGGAATGGGCTCCATAACCTCGGGGCTAGATGTGTGTCGGAGCTGGAAGACTGGAGCCTGGCGCATGCCAGGGGGAGCCCAGAGATCGTTCTCCCCGCTCATCAGCAGCTGGGCTGGGACGACCTCGCCGGAGAGAGGGATGAGGGCTGGGGCTGGAAAAGGAGGAGGAGAGGGGGTGGTCGACAGGGCCTTTCTGCATGAACGACGGCAGAAAACACAGCATCCATCAGAGTCGGGCGGTCAGCTGGGCAGGGAGAGCACGCTTCAGCAGCGAGGACCACCCAAAAGAGCCGGCATATGTTACACCACACCACTGGAGCACGGACAAGAGACCTTCACACTGATTCACTGTCCAAATATTGACTGTAGGAGCTCTCTCAGGCCAATAAACAGGCTCTGGGGAGGAGGTGAGGGACAACAATAATGCTGTCACGTCAAGAGTGGAAGTCATCTTCAGAGTCACAAAAAATTCGGTTCACAACAATTTATGGTCGAAGCACGAGGGAGTAGGAGGCGACATTTTGTATCCAAGCCACACAAATGCTCCAATGACACCAGGAGAATTAGAAAATCTCAGATTAATTCATCTTAACTGGAAAGCAAGAAGCATATTGGTGCCAAGACTGGTGTTTTGATAATCTTGTGACCTACCCTGCTCGAGAGAGATAATAAAGAGCACATTCTATTAGATGAAACATGCTATAAAAACGAGCCTCCCTAACTTTTACTCAAGTTGTGGAATTTTTTGCAATAACATTTTAGAAGATCATAATAAAAAAGCACGTCCAAGCTATACTAAAATGTGCATATTGCCAGTAGTAAAAGCACGCACATTTCACCATTGTATCTCCTCTTGAGCTGGTGAGTCAGATTTTCGTCTGAAAATAGACTTTCATGAGTGATTTAAATAGATTTCCCATTAATCATCTATTTCTGTGTCAAAGCCATAATTTTCAAGAGACAGCACAGATGTAGAGGGACAAAACAAATAAATCTTGGTAGATGCTTAAAAAACTGGTTCTTATGGCATTGCACTAGACAGGCGTAACTCAGCAGTGTTTTAGAAAGCACACATTTACGTTAAAGCCATGGCAGAACCTTTTCTTGGTCAAAAACACAAATGTGAGACCGAATGAAACTGAAAACCCTCAAGCGCTTTGAGGTGTCTCGCTGATATCATCTGTGAGGTCACGCTTGTTTTGCTGTTGTTTCTCCAGCTCTGCTGAAGACATTTTCATTGGGTTTCATGGCCTCGCAATTACACTCCTCCACTCCATTTGCAAGAGACTTTCTTTAGCAGGCTGTATGCTGTGAGCTTTGTTTGAAAACCCACATCTCCAAGGTATTGAATTACCAGAAATAGAGGTGTGTGCACGGATCATGAGATATCAAAACACAAGGTTTTAACACCGTAGTTAGGGCTGTCACTGCATTGCCCTCTAGTGGGGATCAATGTAACAACAACCTCTGAACATCAACGACATGTTACCTGATCTTTTGACTTTGGAGACGATGGTGATGATTCAAAGTCTTTCTTCGTTTCAAGGATTCTTTTAACCAGCCCACCTGTAAGGAAATTACATGGGATTTCCAAATGATTCCAAGTGTAGGTAAATTAAATAAATTACACTTCCAAAACCATGCAGAGATAACTTTTCCCAGTGCCTGCAGTAAAAACAATGCACCCTGAACAATGTTACGCTGCAATAATATTTGTAAAGGATGTAAGCAGCATGTGCCAGTGCTAACATCTTTTTATCTGCTTCTTAGACAAGTAAAAACAGAGGGGCAAATATCAGGGCTGCCAGGTTTCACACCGGCAATGTTGTGAACAATCATGCTATGAAGACTTGATTGACTCCTCACCATGCTTCTC